>NW_019397646.1:28333-66079 GCF_000591075.1 Eurytemora carolleeae | reverse complement strand
TATCAAAAATAAGAGTGTATAATATATCAAAAATAACAGTGTATAATATATCAAAAAAACGATAATTTTAGAAGTTTTGTCAAAAACACTATGAAACGGTTTTCCATCAAAAAATGCTCCTGAACCTGGCAATGTTTGTTTATATTCTTATAATTGAATGTTAAATTTTAGATTTTTCTTCATGTAAAGTTTAATTTTTTTTTTTTTTTTTCATTTCGTGTGTTAATATGTGCATATTACAATAATATCTTTACTTGTATCTTTATTTTGTGGGAAATATTAATTATTGGTCAGAAATTAATCATAATTATTCATTGCGCTTGGACTTTGACAAAAATAGAAAATCCGCAAAAAAGCATTAAAATAAAGAGTTTACTGAGTGACAGCTTTCTATTTAAAGCCAAGCCAAGCCAAGCCATGCCGGTTCGAGCGACTTTAAGGGACTGTATACGTAATTTCAAATGACTCGCCATTTACAGAGCGGAATTTCCGATTCACAATATATATATATATATAAGATATCCATAATATTTTCTTTCCAAATTGATTATTTTTACTTGTAATTTCTCTTCAAAGTAACCTGTGCATTGAAGTCAGAAAATGAAACCCTTGTATGCAAGAAAAAATAACAATATTTTCCACGTTATTGATCAGATAATGTTTTAAATTGAAATTGTGTAAACAGTCCCATTTATTGAATCGTATGCTACGTTTTACTCATACATTTATAATTTAAAATTAGGTTGTTTAAACAACAGTCATAGCAACTAAATTTAACATTACCTTTAGTTTCCCTCAAACATTCCTCAAACTACTCAAATAATTAATAATGACAAGTAACTTACTGTAAACGTAATTTCATTTGACCAGTTCTTTTTTGAGTTGCACAATCGTTTTCAAAACGCTACCCTTGAAACCCTAATCTAATCAATAATTGTAAAAAATATTGTTGATTTTCTTGAACTGGAAAGTGTATCTAAAGGATTTATAAGTATTAGGATGTTATATTGTAGACTCAGTTCAAATTTTGTTTAAAGTTCCTTAAAGGGAGTATGAAAGGAGGTATAGGCTTAATGTGATAAAAAAGCGCATTTGATCGCCACTAATTTTACTTCTATCTGTTGCGTAAAAATCAATTTAATTTCAAACAAATCATTCAGATATTACAACCTATAGTCATCGATTATCTTTCGCCACATTTCTTTTAGTTTATATTTTATAATATTTTACTTTTTTAGAAAACGTTTTAACGGATTTCGAAAAATGTGTGTGGTGCTCGGCATTCTTAGATAGTTGCGCAAGCGACAGGAGAAATAATTAAATTCAAAACAAATTAATTAAAAAATATTATAAAATATAAACTATATACAAATGTGGCGAAAGATAATGATTTGTTTGAAGTTAAATTGATTTTTTACGGTCTAAGTCGTATGTTGCAATTCTCTGAATTTGTATGGTCGCTAAGTTATTCGGTATTAGACGTCTTTTACAATTTTCTCATTAACAGATAGAAGTAAGATTAGTAGCGAGCAAAAGCGCTTTTTTATCGCATTAAGCACCCCCTTTCATTTTTCGTGAACACTCCCTTTAAACCCTAAATATTCATCTCTATCTAGCCTTAGGGTTGCTTCCCCCAGGGAAAAGGTCTTAGAGTTACCAATAAGTCCATCGTCTTGAGATCCATGTTTAAACATCTGAGCTAGATGAATACCTTAGTGTCCGAATTTAAAGAATTTAAGCCACATCTTAAATGCCCCAAAAACCGGTTTTAATTGACCGCCGGCATAAATCTTGGAAAAATTTAATACAAATTTAAGTGGAACCAACCATATTTAAGCCGCTGCTTAAATTTTAACCGCGGCTCAAATTCTTTAAATTCGGCCTCAGATGTATTAACTGATCTTAGTCCAATTGTTCAACTTTTCAATTTTATTATAAAAGTCACAACTCCAGTTTTATTGGAAAGGGTGGTTATAGCAAATCTAATTTACGTCTGATCAAGAATTAATGAGATATCCTTGCTTTTATCACTGAAAATTGATTGTTTTCAATTTTGATTTAAATTGTCAAATCTTAAACTTTTCCCGGCGCGCGCAGGGCTATTTTTGTCAAATACAGGCTGTTGGGGGATTTTAATGCCTCTTTCTTGAATGGTTAGGATGCAAGGGAGGATTTTTAAAAAGTTCAAAAAGCACGTCGGAAAAAATAATTATTCTTAATTTTGACTTATTTTAATATGTGACTCATGTTGTTACATTCATTTTTCACGGGCTTTTAAAATATATATCTTTTTTTGATTTCTGTAAAATATTTTATGAAACTATTGTGAACTTTATCATTCTAACTCACTTCATCGTGAATTTCATAATGAACGTGCAGAAAGTAATTATCGTGCTATAAAGTTAAATTAGCTGTATATAATAGCACCATAGCTATAAAGTAATCGTCGTGCTATAATCGTAAATTAGCTGTACATTACAGCACGTGTGCTATAAAGCTTTGATTGTTTCCCGGATTTTCTCCAAAAATTTTTGCCTATTTCCAAAATATTTTTTTTCAACTGAATTGAAAATAAAATTAAAATCAACTAAATATTTCAACTTCTGCTATGTTTCAATGAATATTTGATCAAGGAATGACCATTTAAATAAGACAAGTACACAAACGTTTCATAAAATTACCTATAAAACTATTATTTTGGCACGATGTTCTATAAGCTTTTTGGACTTAAAGTTTCTCTATATCTTGCCTTTTTAGATTATATTTTAAATTAAATCTAAAAAGCTTGAACCTTCTCGATAAAGAGAAAATTTCTGTCCACATTCTTTTTATAACTATAACAGCGTTATTAATAGTTATTTTAGCCGGTAGCTTAATTAACCCAAATGTTAATAAGCATTTCTGATTTTTGGGTAATTTCAGGGTAAATTAAACAGCCTATTCACTGTTGATTGGTATTTATAGTCTTACATTTCAAAGAAACATAGGCTATAAAAAAAGTTTTAATCGAAATTTTTATTTTCAAAAGTCTATTTTTTTTAAATTTTCACGTGCACTTCAGCTAGTATTTTACATTTCTCTTAAAGGGGAACGGTAAAGTGTTTTTTAAGTGACCCTAAATCTGTTATTTGTCTGATTCACATTGGAACAGACTTCAGAGACAACTGTACGAAATCTGTTATTTGTCTGATTCACATTGGGACAGACTTCCCTCATATTCATGATTGACCGCAACTGTACAATTCTTTCTTTTCAAAATAATTTTATCCGACATTTCAAGACTTTTTCCAGAAAACTTAAGACTTGGAATCTTTAAAGTTTCAAGTCGTCTTTACAGTCTCATCATTAGTGGGCATATTTAGCTGATGAAAAAGGAAAAAGATATTTTAATCCTTTCCCCTAAACAAAAAGGCCACAGAGTTAAAATAATTGTAACTCTTGATTTACAGGCCTGCTTATAAGATAAAATTGACAAAATTGTCACTTTTTGATTAGATGTCGTCTTCACTAGCTAACTGGCACTGCAAGTTTTGACCTTTGTCTCGTTTTCTTAGATCTGTGATTTAGCAATACACAAGCAAAATGCTTCCAATTATTACGGCGTTAGGCTATTCCTACTCTTAAAAAATCTAAAACATGCTGTGTACTTCCAATTATTACATTAATAGTCAATTTCTACGTAAAAATCAATTTTAAGAACCATTTATTACTGACACTTTTTTATTAAAGGTTGGCTTTGAATTGTTTTACATAAGAATGGACCACCGCGCCGCTGTAAGGATTGGAAGCCTTTTACTTGTGCATTGTAAAATTATAGATCTCAGGAAACACATAGGTTGAAACTTACAGTGTAAGTTAGGTATCGAAGACGACCTCCAAATAAAGGAAATTGTTCCTAGAATTGAATTTTAATGACAATCGGCGTAATTCTATAATGAAATTGTAAACTTAATACCGATACACATTTATAAACTGGAACAAAGTATGTTAATTATAAAAACCAGCAAAAAAGTACCCAGAGTCCGAATTTAATGAATTTGAGCCGCGTCTTAAATCCGCCAAAACCGGTTTAAATTGAGTGCCGGCTTAAATCTTGCATTGAATACAATTTGAAGTGGAACCAACAATATTTAAGCTGCGTCTCAAATTCTTTAAATTTTGCCGCGGCGTTCCCACTCCCAGTGCCCGTTAGATGTCTTTTATAGCCTTTTTTTAATCTTAAAAAAAACATCCAAAGAAACGACCTAGTGTTAGCATCTAAAAGTGGTGGAGAATAAAGAAAATATAAAGCCTGAAACTGATGTGAGTAAGACTACAGAGTATAGAAAAGATATATTTACATTATAAAAAAGAAGTAATGGTCAATACTAATGAATCAAGGAAAGCCGAAGCTCTCTGCAGACCCTCCGCCTTTCGTCCGCCTCATATGACGGATAAACCCTCTCCCTCTTTCGATTCTTCGTGTATACTAACTCCCTGTTTCGGTTTTAGCCTCGCAAATCTTTGTTTCCGCTCCCTTGTGTGAATCAGCCTGGTGGCCTGAGTTTTAAAGAGAGATTTTAACGGCGGCTGGCATTTTCCACGCGTTGAAAGCATGATTACTGGATGGACAGACTCTGAATAAACTATACTCACCTCGTATTATATATCCGACCCACTTTCTATCCGACCTATAGCTACAAAAGAGCTAATAAGCTGTCATGCTTGTAGGTCCGTAGGTCCGTATGAGGTTACATAAATGAAACTATCCCTATTCTGAGCTATTGAGCTCACACTGGTTACACTAGATCCGAACAACTTTTGATTTTTAGACCCGACTTTAAGGCCAGTTGTGCATAGTATGCACATAGCCTATAGATGGCAAACGGACAGTACATCAAATGAATCATCCACCTTTATGGAGATTAATTTAATGTGACCCGGCTTAAAAACAACATTTCTTATGTCTATGAACTAATTAGGTTTAAAGGGGGTGACTGGCTAGGTAGGTAGTTGAACTGGAAGTGCAGTATTGTACGAAAAAATATCAGGATTTATCTGACTTTTTTCTATTTGATATTGCTATAAAACACAGTAATCAACCCAATATGTTCGTTTTTTCAAGCGTTCCGTAAAAAATCGAAAATTTAGTTTCTTCAGTAAAAACAACATGAGTTCTTCAATTTCGTTAAAACGAGCATGACCTGTGTAAATAACAAACTTGAGTTTTTTTAAAACTTCGTCCAGTAAAAACAAGTTTATTTAAAAGTTGACATCATGAATTTTCTAAGAAAAAATGAAGAAGAAAACAATTGTTTCTTTGTATCTGTTGGCCCATCTTCCATATTTGATTGCTGAGCCTATGACTGCACTGACAACTGTATACAAGGTAACAGAATAACAGAATAACAGAATAACAGAATAACAGAATCAATAAATTTAAAATGTTGAAGCAATTGTGTTGTAAATGAGATTGAGCTACGAAGTGCACTGAACTACTTGCTACTTTGTATTACCGATTCAAGTTAAAGAGTTAGGAAGGTTTTGAATCAATGATTCAAATTTGAACCGGTGCGGTGGTAGGTAGAATTCAGTGAACTTTAAATTCATTAAATTTGGTTCTAGACTCCAATAGAAGTGAAAGAATTAAGTTAAATTCTTTTGAAGTCAGTGTTTTTTTTTAAGAAATGGCTTATCTACAATAACAATTACAAAATAATCTGTAAAAGCAGTTGATTAATATTTCTGAGATCTGTCAGATTTGTCAGGCTTTGGTAGAGATAAAATTAATGATTTATTAAGGTATTACCTTGGATATTTTATTTAAGAAAACTGATGTAGTGGTTGATAGCTTTGTGAAGTTAAGTTCAGCACTAGATTTTAAAGCAGCTAATGCTAAAACTAGGGTAGGTTAATAACTGACATATGTTTTGTTTCATTTAAGCATTTCAATTGTATCTTCATAATTTTTTATTTTAAGTTTATTTTATTTATGTTATGCCATAGGTTCAATGTGCTGCTGCCTGCAGTCTATCCCCACCTTGCAACGGTATTATATTCGAGGTATTCTTATAATATACTTTATAGTTGCTTAAACTAACATCTTACAGGGACTGGAGAAGGGGGGGAGGCAAACCGCACACGTTTAGTCTCCATCCAGCAATTGACTCCAAACATAGAGTCGCATAGATGATTTTAAACCAAATCCAACGCAAAGATCCATTAGTTCTTGTAAAGATTAAAATTCTCTCTACTTAAAAAAATTGTTTTTGAAAAGATTAACATGAGCACTCAGCAGGTAGTTTTTTAGATGAAAATAAGCTTTAAAAGTAAAGACAGGTGGGTTCGGATTTAAAGCAATATGGGTAAGGGCATTGCGGCAACTCTATGTTTGTGAGTTAATTTTGGATAGAGACTATATGGTGCAGCTTAGATTTATCTCCCCCCCCCCCGCATCACTGAAGATGTAATTTCAAGGATACCTCCATTTACTAAAAATATCCATTATTATCAATTATTAGAATGGAGTATGTAAACTTGGCACTGCCATCTGCTCTGGCCCACCTGGAAGTGGTATTATCAGCGTGTACACAAAGGGATGCTTGAATAGTAAGAATCTATAAAAGTAGTTATCTATGTTTGGCTGTTTATTTGTATTGTCCGATCATAACTAATGAACCCCTTAGGCGATTTGACTGAAATTATGATTGGAGAACTCGGCCGAACCACAGAAATGTAATCAAATCAGTTATTAAAAAAATAAGTAAAATAAATATGTGTAATGTAACATTACTGCAGTTGGATTGATATTTTAAAGCTGTCACAAAGCCTTGAAAGGTTTGTTTGATTTTGGTTTTAAGAGATTTGAGTAGTGAGTACTTTATAATATTTATATTGGAAGCCTGCAGGGTAAAGTGTCCACAGATTACCAATACATAGATGCGCGCGTAACTTTTCCCATTGCATTATGTTTTATGAGCACTGAGCACTAACTTAAGTTATATCTCAAGAACTAGATATCTAGGATATGGTCACTGCTAAAATCTTAAAAATCCCTGGTTGACTCAAACATATTATGTTCTTGATTTTATGATGCCATCTGTCATTTTTTTCAAAATTTTCCAGAAAAATTAGATCCATTGGAATAAAATTCCTTGATCTAAAACATATATTTCTACATATAATATCATTATTTTTCTGAATATTTTTGCGGCCTTCTTTTTTTTAAACTTTAGCAAGGACTTTATCTTATTATGTAGGAGCTAAAGATCTAAAATTTTCAGAAATGACTAACAGAATATAAGGTTATGGCGCGCGCCATTTATTAAATTAAGCTAAGCATTTAACCTTACTGCATGCAGGGCCAATTATATATTTCCCTTAGAAATAAATTTTGGCCAATTAATAAAAAAATGTTAAATTCAAAAGGTATGAAAAGAAACACACTTATTGTTCAGAAAGCATCTTGCAAAATTTGCAAATTAGCATTTTTTCCGTTTGTAAACTTGGTTCTCCATTAGATAAACTTTACTCCAGTTCTAATTCAGTATTACATTATTTCATATTAAAACAATGAAAACAAGAAGTTATTTATTTATCATTTAAAAAAATTAAAGGGACTGTAAGCAAAATTTCAAGTGACCTTCTGTTTACAGATGGGCATTTCTGACTACAAGAAAAGCGCTTGTAATCGCTGAACACTTTGTTATCAAGCTGGTTTATATTTAATATCTCCCTTCTAGCCGTGGCAGAATGTAAATTTCAATTCTAGAGTTTCCAGGAATAAATGGAATGTCATCTAAGTTGAATTCAACAGTACGGTGATTGAACAGCTTTTTACACAGCATTTAAGAGATATATACACTGAGGTCTCTGACCTTGATAGTCAGTCAAAGGTTTAAAGGGTGCCATTGTGAATTGGTGATGTTCCTCTGTAAATGGAAGGTCACTTGAGATTTTGATTACAATCTCTTTAATGAATCTTAATTTAGGACTTGTGATAATAAAGGGAGGGGGGTGGGATGGACAACCAGAGGGTGGTCATGTCTTCTATGCAGTGTTCAATGAAGCAGGTATTATTCTGTTATTATTTGCAAGCGCAATTTTCAAAGTTGCAACTTCCCAATAAGAAAAATATCTAAATGTTCACTAAAACAGAAAATTACCAATTAATGTAAATTCAAATTTTAAATTTTTTTTATTTTTTGAAATAAAATTTTTTTTCAGGGGGGTTTATTTTCTAGAAAAAATATTTCCCCTGGCCTAACCCCGGTTCTTATAAATGAAATTGTAATCAAGTGAGACATAATTTAAACATTGTGAATACTACAAAATTTGGATTTTCTGGAGAGTTCATGAATTGTTTTAGCATGAAAAATAAAGTTAGTGCCTTGTTATTTCTTGGAAAATAAATTCCCCTAAAAAAGATAATTTTCAGCCAATAAAGGAGAAGAGGGCTGGAAAGAGTTTATAAGTTATAGCAATAAGAGCTCTAGGATGTTGATAGTGAATGGGTAATATATTCTTAGATATTATACCATTTATAATTTATAATACTTATGAAAAAAATGTTTGTTTTCAGAAGATGGACTGTTCGCTGGGATTTCCCAGTCCTTGAGGAACTAGGTCATTAATTCAAATATTCAACCAAAAATTTCATCACACATAAAATTATATTTTCCTGGTTCTTTTGTGTGTGTTCAGAACCAATCAGATGATACTAAAGTATTTACAAATTGTGGACTTTACTTAAAGGGAGTGACCGGCTATGTAAGGTAGTTGAGCTGAGCATGCAGTGTTGTGGAAAACTTCTATTGGATTCATTTGAGACATATTAAACTTTTTAAAGATCTGTTAATCCTGTTATTGAACTCAAATTCGAAGTTCGAAACTCCTACTTTGGGGGTGAATACGTTTTCAGAATCGTTTTTTTTTAAATTACTAGATAACGACAACGAAAAATAAAGTAAAAATTATACAGTAATCTAATTAGATGGTTATTGGGAACATATTTCTCAAAAGAAATTTGTCAATAAATCAATGCTAAAATCAATTATTTCGTTTTGATTATTATATTGAATTTCTTATTTTCTTTGAATTTATTCGCAGATTTCTTTAAATTCTTTAAATGTCGTCTTTTCGATAATAGTTCTAGAAAATCTGCAGAAAACCACACGGAAAATGAGGAACCATTTTCAGGACTAAAAATAAATTTAAAATAAATATATAACATTTTTTTAATTATAACAGTTAATTTTTATTTTTTTCAACCTGTTCCGATACATGATGTCTGTACTTTATTGAAGAACTTTTTACTTTTTATGTCGTCGTTTTTTAATAATTTAAAAAAACTAATTCTGAAAACGTATCCACCCCCAAAGTAGGAGTTTTGAACATGGAATTTGCGCTCAAACTCAGGATTTACAGATCTTTAAAAAGTTTAGTATGTCTCAAATGAATCCGAAAGAAGTTTTCCACAACACTGCATGCTCAGTTCAACTACCTTACATAGCCGGTCACTCCCTTTAAGAATGTTTTTTCTCATTCTTATTAAAAACGAAAGAATTTGTAAAATGTTGCCTTAAAAATTATTTTATGATGAATGCCAATGAACTTTTGAAGGCTATTTAACAAAAGGATTATTGAAGGCTTTTTTGTATTATTTTCAAGCTTTTAAATGTTTCTGTGCCCTACGTTAAATGGATATTTGTAAGTTACAAAATATAATCAAAATGTCTGTATGGAAATTAATGTTCAAATTTTTTTTTGCAGAAAGAAAATAGTCTAAATCTAAAAGAAAGACCCAAAATTCGCAGACCATGGATATTTAATCTTATATAATAAAACTGATTTGTTGTCAAATGCAACTACATTCATTAAAACACAAAACATCAGTGTTACTTGATAAAAAAAAGTTGAAGGCGACTTTATAAACCTTTTTACATTGTCTCTGAACATTTTTGTTTTACTTTGAAAGATGTTTAAGCACATGTTTCATAAAACTTTTAGAGTAACATTTAATAACTGATCAGGAATTGGTTTTAGGTTTAATAACAGCCAAACAAAAAAACAATGATTTCAGGAAATTTCCAATCTTTGTTTTCAATTTTTTATGTTGTTGTAATAAAAATATTCCTAATATCATGCGACAGTAATCCTGCTAAATGCTAACTAAGCATACTCACACCAATTATTTAGTTTCCTTTCCACAGTATCCTGATGTTTACAATAACACTCAGTCTGCCTTTAGTGCATCTTTCTATGGAAAGTATCTTTTACTTATTTATCAATGTTCACTTTCTTGTGGTCAAAACTAAGAAATATTCTTCCCAAAGTGGCAACTTCCCAGGTCTGACCTAGCCACAGCCCTCGGCCCCCTAACCTGTTCTTATAGCCACAGTGCTAGGCCCCATAGCCTATCCTAGCCGCAGTGCTTGGCCCCCATAGCAGTTTGCAGCGCCTCAGAATGCCTGACCACAACCCTATGGAAGTTGCTGCTTGGGAAATTGCAGATTTGGGAAGTTGTCACCAGGGAAATGGTCACCCTTGAGAAAATGCCTTTGGGAATATACCATAGACCTTACCTTAGCATAAATCAGAAACAATCAAATAAAAAACTGTAAAAAGTTTACCCGAAGATATTCATATTTAGATGCATGTCCCCAAGAAGGAGTACGGATCACGGTAAGCTTCTAGGTTTTATTTTTACCTTTTTAAACCTTAGATGAGATAAATTGTAGACATCCATGTTGTAGACGTTATTCTCTTGATAGAAAGTTGTGGGGGAAAGAAAAGATTAAATGTACTCTGCTTGAGAACTGTTTCACAAATAATGGGTTTCCAGCAAACAATAAATTTTTGAATTTTTTTCTCAAGCATTTTTGATTAAGAAAAATCAACTGCAAAAATTATTTGCGCAAAAAAACTTGCGGAATTCTCTACTCTGAGAGCTCAGCATTAGAAGTTTCATTATATATATTTTAGATAATTATTTCTCTTCCTTTACATAGATAAATGGTTGATGAAGATAATTCTATCTATCTATCTATACATCTATCTTTCTGTCCGTCCATGTACCTTCACATAGCTCCAAATTATTCTAGTTCTTCCTGTAGTATAGATTTTATAGTGTATTTTGAAGAATTTTTTTGCAGTTTTAAGGCGACTTTTTTATCTCTTTTATTCTTATAATAACACTCGCCATTTTTGATAATTTTTTTTGTAAATTTCTTAGAATATTTAGGCGAATATATTTAGCTCACCCCTAAGCTCTGAGAAGGAAAAAGCAAAATTCGACCCATCTTACGATAGATATGATTAAATTTTAGGCAGCCACTATGATAAGAGATATTACTAATGTTCTCACTTGGCAAGCTTGCGGAGTTCATTGTGCTGAAGGGAATAAATGCTTTTATAATGTTTTTAATTATCACTTTTATAATGTTTTTAATTATCACTTTTATAATGTTTTTAATTATCACTTTTATAATGTTTTTAATTACCACTTTTATAATGTTTTTAATTATCACTTTTATAATGTTTTTAATTATCACTTTTCACACAAAAAATCAAGGATTAACCTAAAATGAGTTATGGATCAATTTGTATCTTTCTGTAAAGAAACTTAATAGAAACTTAATAATAAGGTTAAAAAGGTTAAAGCAGGCATTGATTCAAAAGACTCTCTCTGTGAGTATTGGACTTGGGGTATTCCTGGTATGTACTTTTATGCTTTTTCTCTAAATTTAATCTTAAGTAAAATTTTTAAAGAAGATATAAATTAACACTTCCGGGGAGCAATTAACACTTCCGGGGAGCTTAATTTATTCTTAAAATGAAACCCTGCCTGGCAGTCAAGAGAATGTTAATAATCAACCCGAAATTTTCGTACAGGGTTTTAGTTTTAGAGTTAAACACGCTTCAAACAAGAATTTATATCTTCATTGATATTTCAAGGTTCTAAATGCCATATACGCTCTGGTATGAGGGCTGTGAGTAAAGATCCCACATACATTTCTGGCACCAAGGATTGTACTAGTTAGAGAGGTAAAGTTTCTTTAAAGTAAACACAAATATTATTATTGTTAACCCTAGCAATATTATTATTGTTAACCCTAGCAATATTATTATTGTTAACCCTAGCAATATTATTATTGTTAGCCCTAACAATATTATTATTGTTAACCCTAACAATATTATTATTGTTAACCCTAACAATATTATTAGGGTTTGGTTTGTCTTCATTCCTACACTAGTGCGCTTAAAATTTATTCTTTTCTAAATCTAGAAACAAACAAAAAAATTATGCACAGTGGTCTGGGACAGTCAAAAACCTAGTCGTTGTTGCAAAAAATCAAAAATAGTCCACAACTTGTTTACTATTTAAGCTGCATGTTTACTTATTTGAAAAGCCTGTAAAAATGGATGTCGCATGTTAATATTTGTCTAAAGTGAAAATAAATGTTTTTAACCATTCTTCCGAAAAACTTTTTAACTTTTTTTAAAACCTCTCTTGTACAAGGTTTTCAACAAATAGAATAGAATATATATTAGAGGGGAATTTATTAGAAAAAAGTGTAAAACGGCCATTTTGTTGTACTGTTTCCATACTGCAGGTGTACTTCACATATTTATGCTATATAACCTTTCGGCCCTGGAATATCATTTTATAGAAAATCTGAAGTTAATATTAAATGAAAACCAAATTATGAAATAGGCTGGTTTCATAATTGACCAATGATCATTTCACATAGACTCTATGCCTTTCACTATACAAACGATGATTTTCCGTTTTAACTATAAAGCAAATTATGTTTCTTATTCACCTTATTCTTTATAAAGTTTATTTAACAGCTTTAAAAAATTCGAAATTGAAATGGATAGTCTAGGGAACATTAATCAATGTACTTTACTGCATATAATTTGTGAACATTTACATGATTTGTACACTATGAACTCCCTTTTAGGCTGAAAGAGACTGAAAAAAATCATACCGAGAGATTCTTTAAATTCCCCTCTAATATATATTCTATTATCTTTGGTTTTCAATTTGGATACGTAAAGGCCTAATGGCACCTTTTTTGGAGCTGTTGAGAATGATAACCTGTTAAAAAACCTTTT
The DNA here is from genome assembly GCF_000591075.1 of Eurytemora carolleeae. NCBI lineage: Eukaryota > Metazoa > Arthropoda > Copepoda > Calanoida > Temoridae > Eurytemora > Eurytemora carolleeae. The sequence goes on along the minus strand of NW_019397646.1, from coordinate 52,981 downwards.
GAAATTAATAGGGAACCTTTATAAACCAAATTAAGAATGAGTCTATCTAATAGATGGTTCATAGATCAAGTTGTAACATGGTGACAAAGTTTAATATACAATATTAATTCATATACAATATTAATTAAGATTTTTGTTTTTAGATGCATATTCAGGAAATGCATATGCACTCAAACTTTCTGACAAAACATTTAACGATGAGGGATTTGTGTGTGTCTGAGACCGAATTAAATTAACTAGAAAGAGGTGGCTGAACTTCCTACCGCCAGATCAATTACTGGCTTAAATCCTGAATCAAAGTTTAAGATTTCAATCAACCCAATTAGACTCCCACAAATATCGGGTTCATCAATCAATGTCTAAAACCAAACATTGGCATTCTGTAGTTCATAATTGAGCCAGCCATGAAAGATACATGGTTGAACCGTCTCTATATAGTTCAACGATCTCTCGAATTTCATTAAATCCGGTCTTTTGATTTGTTTTACTAGTAACCATTATGTATTATGATGCTAAAGCAATAATGGAGCTTTGTAAAATTCCTCAAATATGCGCTTCTATGGCTGTGTGTTATAATATTTATCAATCTGAAATAAACATGATGAGTTTTAAAATCTAACTGTCTAGCTTTAAATCTACAAATCAAGTTAGCGCTCGAATAAGAAACTAAGAAGTGCATGCTCACATAGTTTTTTGATCTACATTTATTTTGCTAGTTGCATTTTTAACTACCATTATTCACAGCTAGCAAAAGCTGAACCCGGGCCAGAATAAAGAAACTGAGTTTTTGCCACAAACTCTGTTTTTTTAAAATTTGTATATCTTTTCAACCCAGTGTTGTAGACCTTCGATATTTCAAACTATAAAAGCTTTTTTAGATCAAATATTCTAAATAAAAATATCAAAGGTTTACTTCATCAAGCTTATAAATTGATAATAAAGTTTGAGTTCGTAGCAAGAACTCAGTTAAATTAATTTCAAAATGGTTTGAAATCATATATATATAGTAGAATAAAAGTTAAATCACGCTTCAAATGACCTTCAAATATAAAAATAAACAAAATTTGATTTTAAACAATAAACGAGTTTTGATTAATTTCTAATGAACACTTTACAAATTTGAAATTTTAGAGAAATAGAAGAAATGCCAAAATTGCATTTATTTCTAATTTTGGTTAAACAAATTTCTCAAATAAGAAATTTACACAATTATATCTGTAATCTAACTTCATTCTTATGGCTCAGGACTAGAATACTACATTTTATAAGGTAACAGACATATTATCATGTGAGGAAATCATTGAGAGGCATGAGTAAGTGTGAACATTAATCTTAAAAAATAAATAAATATTTGTTTTATACCAAAACAGTGTTGACATTTTGACAGTGCGTGATACACAATTCATATACACATTTTCTTAAACAGAACTAAGAAAAAGTTCGTTGTTTGAGGAAGTGGCGACTTATGTGGGCCGAGGGGGATTAAACAAAGCATTCAGATATTACAACTTATAGTCATCGATTATTTTTCGACGCATTCGTATATAGTTAATATTTCATAATATTTTTTACTTTCTATCATCTGAGAGTGACTTTTGAAAACATTTATTCCTGTTTCGAGGATTTTTATAATGAAGACGACATTTTCCATATTTTCCGGGAATGCGCCAGTCGTGAAAACAAATTGTAAGCAAAATATTAATTTTAAAAAAACACAAATATAAAATATTATGAAATATCAACTATATACAAATGCGTCGAAAAATAATCGATCGCTATAGGATTTAATAACTAAACTATTTGTTTGCTATTAATTTGATTTTTTTACGATCCAAGTCGTATGTCCCAACTTCCTCAATTAGTATGAACGCTTCGTTCTTCGGTATGAGCGTTTTTAACAATTTTCTCCATATAGACGCAACAGATAGAAAATAAGATTAGTAGCGATTATTTAACGCCCTAAGCCTATACCCCCTTTCATTTTTCGCGAACACTCCCTTTAAGTTTCTCTCGTTTACCATTTTCTCTCTCTCACCCGTATCCCTGGATACTTTTAGAAGTGCCGAGCCAGAGCCAGTTGTTATTGCTCTGAAAGCTAGATGTAGACCGTTAATACGATCATCAAAAGTGAGGTTCTCATCAACATAAACACCGAGAATTTATAAGAAGGACCGGGGACAGAATTGTTTTGAATTCTCTGGATAGGATATATCAGTTTATTTCAAGGAGAGATAGAGTAGTACTTGGACTGTATATGTACCTTAAAGTACCCAAGAAGCCAAATGTTTGTATATACAGTTCAAATTTTCCCCCCCCCCCCCCTCTAGGAGATTCTAGAAGGGGGGGGATTTTTTTGCACTTCTTGAATAATTCGCCCCTCCCCTAGATATATTCTTGTGTACGCCTTTGTATAATATTAATTTTACTGATTTTTTACATTACATGAAATTCAAGTAATTGTAAAACAACTTTTAAAGGAAATATTCGTTATCAATTTCAAACAATAATGTTAATAAAACAATTAAGTTGCTGAAGTGGCAAGTCCACTCGTTAAATCTACAAGAAAGGTTTTGTGTGAAGTTTTGTGTTTAAACTCATCCAGTTGAGGCATCTCTGATGATTTAGTAAAAGAAAATTCAACCTATTGAGTGTCTGCTTTATTTACCCAATTTCCGGGCGCTACAGTACAAACTGGGACCGGAAAGGTTGACCCGGCTCGGAAAATCAAATGTACAACGGCTGCCCGTGAGCTAAGGAGATTCATTCAAAGGAAAAAGCAAGATAAGTCTTAACCAAAAAGTAATTTTATTTTCATATATTTATTCGAATACGTTTGTACAAAAAACATCACCAGAAAAACTGCAAGACATCCATAAAACTTGAAACTAGAACAAGGATTGACATAAACTGATTTTTCCTTCATTTATTGTTTGTTGTTCATTTGCTAAAATTATGAACAGTGAAACTATGGCAAGGATTTGTTATTATTTCTTGGTCTAATGATAAAAATCTATTTATTTTAACAAACGAACAAATAAAGTTCTAATCAAAAAGGAGTTTTAAGTTATGTTTTCTCTGTATATACAGTGATAACCAGAAAACTCTGGAATAGGAAGTCGACTTTTAAACTTAAGTAGAGCATTGAACATGAGACACAGCAATTGTGCAACGTAAACAGACCCATTTTACTTAATAAGTAATTTAATAACTTTTAATAAAAGCTATATGCTTTGAATAACATCAAATACACTTCACAAATGCTATAATGTCGTCTTTCTATTCTGTAGACTGTAGAGGTAGGACATATTTATCCAGAGTAGGAGATGAAGAAAAAGATTGTTGTGTAACCATGGATAAAGTCTCTCTCCTTCACAACCTGAAAAACAATTTGACAAGTTTGAATAAAATTTCTGTTACAGTTTGATGTCATGAAAATTCTTTTCACTGAGTAAATTTGAAAACATTTTCCTACATTCTTAAAATGATTCACACAAAAAGATAATTTTGTTATTTTTTGGTGGAAATTGACTTAAATAAGCAACTTATAAATTATATATATTTTAAATTTATTTCTGAATTTAGCAAATGAGCTATCTCATATCTTCAACTATATTGGATATGTTGATAATAAAAATATCACCTGAGGTTTAGGTTTGGACGTATCCATCCCTATTTCACCATTGCCGAATATACCTATGAGGGGGATACACGGGAAAACTCGTCTAAAAGCTCTCGATTCTACGTCTTTTTTTCCTACAAACAATATACGGGGTTAACCACAAATAATGAGACCTGAAACGCTTTAATTCTTAAAAAGGTTAAACTTGACCTTTTTTACCCTATTTAGTCTTAAGTAATCATACGAAATAAAAATCGAAAAAAAATGAAAATGATTAAAGCAGTGCTTAGGAACCATTTAATTTTGATGCGGATCCGGATCCTGGATCTGCACTGGAAAAAATGGATCCGGATCCGGGTCATTTCTTTAAGATTTACTGATTTTTTTAACAAAAATAATTTTTATTTTTTTTGTTTTATTTTTTCGCTTATTTTTATCTTAAAACCATTCAGAAATGAGGAAATTTTTATAATCTCCCTTTTTTTAAAAGTTCAGATTTGGGTTTTATAAGTAAAAACGTTTTTTTTTTGTAGTTTTTGGTTGATATTTTACCCATTGCATCCGGATCCGTGGATCTGCATATTTTTGCGGATCCGGATTCTATGCACTGGATTAAAGCTATAGGGAACCATCAATGTAAAAAGAGGAATGCATATATTCCGTATTCGATGTAGGTAATCCTGTACAATGTACATGGATAACAAGAAGTGAATACCCGACTTGAGAAAGCAAGTCCTCACCTCCATGGTGTTTAATAACAGGTCCCTTATTAAAGCGCATATACAATTGACATCAGTATAACTTTTTAGTACAATTATTAAAAAGTGATTTTCTTAACAAATAGCTGTTTAACTAGAACTGTTCATTAAAATATTTTTTTCTTCATTATTTTCAAGCAAAACAATATTGGTACAATTACAGTTTGTTAAATACTTTAAAATTGAAAACTGTTCTAGCATCAACAATCTTATTTACAATCAAAGAATGAACTCCAAACTTGTAATGAACTCCAAATTAAGGTTTATGAATTGTCTAGTCGTCTAGGGTCACATAAGGGTCACATAACCAGTTGATATTATGTCATGCAAAAATCCCATTAGCACTACAAACTTGGCCTTAAAAAAGGGTTTGATAAAAAAATAATAAAATAAAGATCAAGCATCATTCCTTGGACACTTACCTCTGTATAGACCCTTTCCTCGTCCACAGCAGGCAAACATGAGAGCCAAGCAATTCTCCTCTTTGACTTTAGTCTTGTGTTCTAGTAGTCTCTTCTCTACCCCCTTCTCTGTTCTTACTTGACTAAATATACAGTTTATAGACTTCCTTGACTTTAGTTCTAGTAGTCTCTGTTCCACCCCCTTCTCTGTTCTTACTTGACTTAATATACAGTTAAAGTCTTCCTTGACATTAGTCTTGTGTTCTAGTAGTCTCTTCTAAACCCTCTTCTCTGTTCTTACTTGACTAAATATACAGTTTATAGACTTCCTTGACTTTAGTTCTAGTAGTCTCTTCTCCACCCCCTTCTCTGTTCTTACTTGACTTAATATACAGTTAAAGTCTTCCTTGACATTAGTCTTGTGTTCTAGTAGTCTCTTCTAAACCCTCTTCTCTGTTCTTACTTGACTAAATATACAGTTTATAGACTTCCTTGACTTTAGTTCTAGTAGTCTCTTCTCCACCCCCTTCTCTGTTCTTACTTGACTTAATATACAGTTAAAGTCTTCCTTGACATTAGTCTTGTGTTCTAGTAGTCTCTTCTAAACCCTCTTCTCTGTTCTTACTTGACTAAATATACAGTTTATAGACTTCCTTGACTTTAGTTCTAGTAGTCTCTTCTCCACCCCCTTCTCTGTTCTTACTTGACTTAATATACAGTTAAAGTCTTCCTTGACATTAGTCTTGTGTTCTAGTAGTCTCTTCTAAACCCTCTTCTCTGTTCTTACTTGACTAAATATACAGTTTATAGACTTCCTTGACTTTAGTTCTAGTAGTCTCTTCTCCACCCCCTTCTCTGTTCTTACTTGACTTAATATACAGTTAAAGTCTTCCTTGACATTAGTCTTGTGTTCTAGTAGTCTCTTCTAAACCCTCTTCTCTGTTCTTACTTGACTAAATATACAGTTAAAGTCTTCCTTGACTTTAGTCTTGTGTTCTAGTAGTCTCTTCTAAACCCTCTTCTCTGTTCTTACTTGACTAAATAAATATAGTTATATAAACTTCCTTGACTTAAGTCTTACTTGACTAAATATCTAGTTTATAGTCTTCCTTGTTCTTTCAGTCGTTTCTCTGTCTAGCTTGCTTGAAAAAAAGGCTTTCAAAGAACTTAGGCTTTTGTGCCATTTTAAATCCTTAATGATTATGATAAATTTAAGCGAAATAACTTTTAATAATAAAGCTTTAGCAAAAATTATTGTGAAAGAACTATCACATATTCACTATTTTACGAACAAATATATGAGGATACTTAACCCTATTCCTGCTGGGGGGGGGGGGTCAATTTGACCCCCCCCCTGTAGTTTTTTTACATAACTCAAAAAGTATTGGTCTGAGGCTGTTGAAATTTTCTGACTTTTCTTACATGTATCCTGGTTTTCAAGTACCCTAGGAGGGATAGGGTTAATTTAAAAAATCATCCCTATAAACTAGCTACCTGGAAATGAGAAGAGTAGATGACTGTATACTACCAGCAAATTTAATCCCTACAGTTAATTGATGGGGGTGCCGGGCTTCATCTTCATCAGGTTCATTTCCTTCGACTTCCTAATAAATATCAGAGATTTACCCTTCAATGATGATTAAGATATATTCTCTGTCCGTGGTTTTAAAATCTCATTTTCTTTTAAAATAGTTAAATCTCCTTACCGGATAAGGTGCTAGTTAATTTTTCAAATAAAATTTACAAAATGTTGATTCATTAAAGGTTAAGAAGGTTAGAGTATGGCAGAGTTTTGAGTGGTTAGCACCCCCCGAGCCCTCTCCCCTGGAACCATGTATCTTTTCTCCACTGCTACGCCCCCAACAACCAAATTAACCTAAAATCTTAACCCCATCCCATTAACTGAAAGCCTCTCACTTAACATCATAAATTTGTTGCATAAACGTCTACTACAGACTGGGTTCACGAGACGGGCTGGTACAAGAAAAATTTGTTGCATAAACGTGCTGGGTCTACTACAGACTGGGTTCACTAGACGGGCTGGTACAAGTAAATTTGTTGCATAAACGTCTACTACAGACTGGGTTCACTATACGGGCTGGTACAAGAAAAATTTGTTGCATAAACGTGCTGGGTCTACTACAGACTGGGTTCACTAGACGGGCTGGTACAAGTAAATTGGTTGCATAAACGTCTACTACAGACTGGGTTCACGAGACGGGCTGGTACAAGTAAATTTGTTGCATAAACATGCTGGGTCTACTACAGACTGGGTTCACTAGACGGGCTGGTACAAGTAATTTGTTGCATAAACGTCTACTAGAGACTGGGTTCACTAGACGGGCTGATACATGTAAATTTGTTGCATAAACGTCTACTAGAGACTGGGTTCACTAGACGTGCTGGTACAAGTAAATTTGTTGCATAAACGTCTACTACAGACTGGGTTCATTAGACGGGCTTGTACAAGTTAATTTGTTGCATAAATGTCTTCTACAGACTGGGTTCACTAGACGGGCTGGTACAAGTAAATTTGTTGCATAAACGTCTACTACAGACTGGGTTCACTAGACGGGCTTGTACAAGTTAATTTGTTGCATAAATGTCTTCTACAGACTGGGTTCACTAGACGGGCTGGTACAAGTAAATTTGTTGCATAAACGTCTACTACAGACTGGGTTCACTAGACGGGCTGGTACAAGTAAATGCATATGTAGTAAGATCATGCAACTATAGGACTTTTTTTTATGCACACAAACCTCTGTCTCTAAAAATCGGTCGAAGTCCACTAGTGTTGCGAGGATAGAAGATATATCAGAAGTGCTGTGAGTTGACCAGCTTAGGTCTCCTACTCCACCTCCTAAACTTATAAATTCAAATGGACTGTTTTAGACATAAAGTGGGAAGTTCGATACATCAAGGTACTACTGAAGCTTTCACTGATCAAGATTTCCTGAGATATCAATTATCTTCACTTTGAAAGTTTTTCTTTCCATTGACAAATGATACATCATTGGAAAGCTCTTATGCTTAATTTTAGAATCTGCAAAAAATTGCAAATTTGCAAAAATTGATTTTTTTAGCAAAATCCAGTTATATATATTAAAAATGTTTGCAAAAATAAAATGTCTAAAAAATGATGAAGTACACATTTTCGAAAAGCCCTTGACCATGCCATTTCAAATATACCCAAAATTTTCCAAAATTAAAATAGCCTGATGTTTAATTAATAAAAACTAAAATGTGCAAATTTCTTTTGATGAGTTCTATGCAAATAATTTGCAAAAATGTATTGGCAAAACTTGTGCAACCCGTTTTCTTATGTCATAGAAAGCTAAACATTATCAAAATCTGACAACTGAAAGTGGGTCAAAACAAAGATTTAGTTTGTTACAGGAAAAAGTAGTCATTCAGGCAGTGTGCCTGAGGACTCAGGCAGTTAGTATAAAAGCCCAGTTTTAGACCTAAAGGGAAGGCTATGGGTATTTGGGAAGTCAGATAATGTCAGGGGAGGGAGGGAGGGGGTCAGGAATAGGGTTAAGGACACCCTGCACACTACACAGGAAATAAACTTCAGATTCGTTTGATTTGTGCATGCGCGAACATGTGTAATTTGTGAAAAAGGGAAAATATATCTTTGCTACAAAATTTTTATTTAGTTTTTAACGTAAGATTATATCTAACCCTGAATATACACCTGGATGTTGTCCTTTTAATTTATATTTTAATTTTTAAATTATCGGTTGTATTTATTTGTATGCTAATCATTCATAAATTAATAACAATACAGATAGAACACTAGATGTCGACTTTTAAAGATTGATGGATTACGCGCATGCCGCGTTGAATGAAAAGACAGAGAGAGAGCATGCGTGTAACTCCTTTGGGCTTCTGCCTTAGGGTTAATGTGAACGAAAAACCCCTAAATCTTCTAAAGACGACATTCAGTGTTCTATCTGTTCTGTCTGTATTTTTAATTAATTTATGGTCTGTACCTAGGGAGAGCTGAGGACATGTTTGAAGCGCTTTCTTAATAAATTTGTTGGTTTCGCATAGACTTGGCTGGTTAGAGAGAAGAACAACAGCTTTAGTCTACAGTATCATCATTATTGTTGTAATAATTGTTTAGTGTTTCCATGTTTATTTTTTCTATCCATGCTGTTTATAAGATTGATATAAATTAGGTTGAAATTGAAAGTAGTCTTCATTATTTTGATCTAATTGCCTACCACCGTATCAAAGTTGCTATAGCTATATTCGATGTATATAATCTTTCTGTTTGTTTTTGGTATCCAATAAACATCGAAACGGCTGAACCGATCGAGATCTCGCATGACCAAAGGGAAGGTTTATGAATGATCAAAATTAAAAAATTTAGCCTCCAACAAATCCGAAAGTCATTTAGGTTTAAAAAATCCAGGTTTTTTATATAAAATCAGCTAACTTTTTTAGTTTTTGTTTTACAATGTATACAAAAAGAAAATGAGCATTGTCTTATAAATATATTCCGCCACGAGAATGAAATCATATATTTTCTATTCACGTTTATTTTTCTTTCTCGTCAAACTAACGGAACATCAAGTTTTAAAATAAAGTTGAGACTATATAATGTATAATGNGACTTGGGGGGAAACCTAAACAGCAGACAATCTACATACTACAATCTACATACTACAATCTACATACTACATTCTACATTCTACAATCTACATACTACAATCTACTTTCTACAATTTACAATCTACATACTACAATCTACTTTCTACAATTTACAATCTACAACTACAATCTACTATAATGTATAAATATATGTACCAACCATTATATAATGTATAAATATATGTACAAACCATTGTATAATGTATAAATATATGTACAAAACACTATATAATGTATAAATATACACTATTTTTTCTTAAATTCAAACGAACCATCTCTCTTGAATAAAAATATCTGAATCTTCATAAAATTTTTAACCATCATATATTTATTCCTTTATTAAATGTTACCTCAGAATTGAGCTGATTGAAAACATCCTGGTTCAGAAGAAAAAGGTAATTATTATTATAACCAAGAATCATAAAAACATGATAATTTAATTCTATTCTACAAAATTGAGTTCAATTAATTTTAACAATGTTAGTTATTGATATTGACAAAATAGGAATTTTTAGATTTAGCTGAAAGTGGAATGCAATGAATACTAATGAGACAAAAATCAATATTGGATTGACCAAGAATCATAAAAACATAATAATTTGATTCTATTCTATAAAACAGGGTTTAATTAAATTTTACAATGTTTGAATTATTGGTATTGATATTATTGATATTGACAAAATAGGAATTATCAGATTGAAAGTTGGAAGCAACGTCCTATACTTATGAGACAAAAATCAAGATTGGATTGATCAAAAAAAGCATTTGTTGACATAAAGGCTAAAATGAAGAATCGAATAAGACATGTATAAGGTATAAATATATNCATCTACATCTACATCTACATCTACATCTACATCTACATCTACATCTACATCTACATCTACATATACATCTACATCTACATCTACATCTACATCTACATCTACATCAACATCAACATCAACATCAACGAGATGGATGTATCCTACCCAAAGCCCAGCACTCTCCTTTTCATGAGACACAAGTTCTGTTGTTCCATCTGCCTAGTAAATATAAAGGCGGATTATCAGGGAGAGGGGAAGATTGGTTTTCTTCAGATAAAAACATGTTAATTTGACAGTTTTCTCTGATTTTTAAATAATTTGATGATTGGAAAAATTACTGAAAATGAAAATTATGATAATTGTATTACGTAGAGACCCTTCAGTTGGACTCCTTTCATTATTATAAACTTGACAAGATTTTTTATTGCTTTTCTGTGCGTAGTCTTCTCGTCTTTATAAACTTCATTTGTTAAAAATTCACTGATTAATCAAGATCACATAATTCCNAAACATGTTTATGTTCCGATTTTTCCAGGCCGCTAATACAAAAAAAACATCAAATGATTAGGAGGTTTTTTCAGAATTAAAAATAAGTGTTGTCAAAAAATTGAAACTTTTTGGGTTGCTTTTTTTAAGGGGAAAGGGGAGGGGGTTTAAGGGTTAAAATGGGGGAACTAGGATTTTGCAGAAGAAAATCATTCCTAAGTAGAAAATAAAAGTGTAATAAATGTTTAAGTACCTTTAAATTCTCTGTTGTACCGATAATTCCCCTGAGGATAATACTTTCATTATATGGAAAAGTTTTAATGAGATTTTTAACATTTTGACTTTGACAAATTACTTTTTAAGAGAGAATAAAGAATTCATATATAACCTGACAGCATAAGAAGAAGAAAAAAGAACTGAGAAGTATCAGAAGAGTCTGAAAACCGGATTTGAATCAGGCTTATAGAAAATAAAGTGACTGTACACGTAATTTCAAGCTACCCTCCATTTTTATAATGTTTTGGCCATTTCACAATGATACACTTTATACCTCCATTTTTTTCTTTTTTTTTCTGAAGTTCATCCTTGGTTAGACAGAGGTTTAAAGGGTACCACTGGAACTCAGACATACGACTCAATAATGAAAGGGTCATTTGAAATTACGGATTCAGTCCTGAAAGGTAGAAAGACTTTGAATCGTGATATTTAAAAAAGGAAATTAAAGTACTAAAAAAAATAGAACTAGAATAAGTTCGAGTAAGAATAAGGAGGAAATTGCGTTAAAAGCTTTAACAAGATAAAAATTAAAACGATTTTAGACTCAAAATAACAAAGTTATTTTCCTGACAGAGGTCCCGATAATCATAATAATAAAAATATTTCCTGACAGAGGTCCCGATAATCATAATAATAAAGATATTTCCTAACAGAGGTCCCGATAATTTGAGCTTCAGGAAATGTTCGTGAAAGGAGAGAAGTGTCTAAAATCCAGGAGTGTATACCCACCCTGATAATTATGATATAAACAACAACAACAACAACAACAACAACAACAACAACAACAACAACAACAACAACAGCAACAGAAACAGCAATAGCAACAGCAACAGCAACAGCTCCAACAACAACAGCTCTAGCAACAACAGGTCCAACAACAACAGGTCCAACAACAACAGCTCCAACAACAACAGCTCCAACTCCAACTCCAACTCCAACTCCAACTCCAACTCCAACTCCAACTCCAACTCCAACTCTCCTGTCAAATGCTATTTAACCAAATCCCTAATTATTTTTCTTCGATATTTAAATTTGGTAATAATAAAAAATGATAAAACAAAGTTAAAGGATATATATTGAATACTTAAAAAAATTTAAATATTTTTCTCACGGATTTTATTTATCAAAAACTACTTGTTGGTTCATTTTCCATATTAGTAATCTAATTTACTTTTACGAAAAGAAGATGCCTCCATTATTAAAAAACAAAAAACAAATTGTAAATAAATTTTTACCTTTTTGTGAGATGGGGTGTCAAAAAACTAATATTTACAAATAAACATTAATTTTTTACCATTTTCCATTTTAGTCTGATATTTTAAAAGTTTGGCTCATTACTTTCACCAAAGGCTAAATTTTGTATTCCTTGAACGCTAAATTTTATGTTAAAACTTAATTTAATATTAACTAAAGATTTTTAGGTATTTAATTAGTTGACACTTAAAAATGTGTGTTTCAAGGAATACAAGTTTTCCCTCAAATATTAGGTTAATATCCTTAGCACTACACAAAACATTACAGTTAGAAACACAAAACTTAGGAATAAAAAGACGACTTTTAGATTCAAGTTAGACTTTTAATAATGAACATGAGAGTTATTGTAAAGTGAAAGCGGACCGACTTCACTAAATAAGTGATTTAGTAAGTTACTTGTAAAACTTTGTAAAAACATCAAATACACTTAGGTATTGTTATAATGCCGTCTTCATGTAAGACAGTTTTATGGTTCTAACTGTAGATTATACCCTATCCAGCTTTTCTACGGTTAATATTTTTTTACCCTCCATTTCTCGAGTTGACTGAAAATATTTATTTTGTTACCTTCAGAGGAAAACCTCATTTGGCAATTTCATTATAATTTTTCCCCCAGACGAAGGTTTAAAGAGATTAAGTGTGAATCAATAGAGGGCTACTTAAAATAACATAACAATTACTTTCAATAAAGATAAAGAAATTATATTGATCAAGGATTTAAATGTAAATATGTTCCTCCGGATGTTTATAGTCCCAGGGATACTTGGAATCCTTCTTAGAGTAATTCTCCTTTATTCCTTCCCAGTAGAAGGACTTGGGGGGAAACCTAAACAGCAGACAATCTACATACTACAATCTACATACTACAATCTACATACTACATTCTACATACTACAATCTACATACTACATTCTACATTCTACAATCTACATACTACAATCTACTTTCTACAATTTACAATCTACATACTACAATCTACTTTCTACAATTTACCATCTACAGATACAATCTACTATCCTAGACAGCAGACAATCTACATAATATACTACAATCTACTTTCTACAATTTACTTTCTACAATTTACTATCTACACCTACAATCTACTATCTTTTTCCTATCATCTACATTACTATACAATATCTTCAATGTACTTTCTCCTATCTATCAACTATCTGCATACTTCAATCTACCATCTACATTCTAAATACTAAAATGCAGTATCTAACATCTGACATGTATCATGTATCATGTATCATCTAAGAACCAACCCTCCAGCATCTTGCATCTACCCACAAACACAAACATCCTGCATCTATCATCGAGAATCTAACACTTTACATCTAAAATAGATCATGTTTTATCTAGCATTTACTTTTTTAGCATATAGCATCTAGAAAATGCCCTGTATAGCATCTAAATCTATTGTGAAGGTCTAGACTACATATATTATTATTATTACGGATAGAGAAGCTACAGTAAACATTCCACAACAAAAGTGCGAAAATCTTACCGCTCTCTTTCTCTGCAGATAATGTTTGCAACATCTTTCCAATTTTGGCAAACCTAAAATACATTTTTATTGCAAAATAAAACAGTTTCTAATCATATTAATCTATTTATTGAGAGCTTTGCTGAAACAATTTAACCATAACGAAACCTAAGAGAAGAAAAGGGATTCGTAATTTTTTTTCTCGACCAACAAAAATGTAAAAAGTTATTTCAAATCTATCAAAAATAAGAACAAATCTATTAAACAATGAACAATGTACATGCAAAGAAGATGTGCTCTCAGTTAAACTGTTAAAAGACCCTTAAAATTTCGAAGATAATTTCAAAACTAACAATAAAAACTGACGCGAAGCGAAAAATGTTATTTTTACCTGTTTACACTGTTTTAGTTGATGCATGGGAAGATGTGCAAGAATAAGTTTAATAATACTGTATTGCGAGGCTAACACCGGCCCTGCACATTTCCAGTTTTTAAAGATTTTGGAGAAATAATGTACAGTGTACAGATACCACCAGAAAACAATGGAATAGGAGGACACAATTATAGATTCACCGACAAAGGGTCAAACGACCCAGGGTCAAACGACACAGGGTCAAACGACACAGGGTCAAACGACACAGGATCAAACGACACAGGGTCAAACGACACAGGATCAAACGACACAGGGTCAAACGACACAGGGTCAAACGACACAGGGTCAAATGTTTGACCCTTTGTCGTTTGACCCTGTGTCGTTTGACCCTGGGTCGTTTGACCCTTTGTCGGTGAATCATATTATAGCATACTCAAGTGTATTTGATGATGTTACAAAAGAAATATATTACCAGTAAGTTATTAAATCAAGTTAAATGAGTCTGTTTAAACTAGGACCTACAGCTGTCGTAGGTCCTAAGTTTCATAGGACGGAAATGCCGTAGGACCAAAGTAGCATTAGCGTCATGTATTTAAATCTTTTTTTAATAATTGATTTAAAATTTCTTACTCTATCTTTCTATTAAATAGGCTAAAAAAATTCGAATTTTTTTTCCACGGGCAACGCCGGCCATTTCTGAATCAGGAACATTGTGTGCTAACAATTTCAATCACTTCATTTATGCACAGGCTTGCTTTTAACAAAAATATTATTCTTTCAGTAGAAGCTTTCATTTTAGAAAGGAAAAATATTGCCGGAGAATTTCCATAAATAAGGTTTATGTTCTATTTCATGAGATATCTCCAGATTAAGTCATTAATTTAAATTTGTTCATGTCGTTTCATTATTTTGAAACTAACGCGAAGGAACAGTAGAGATTGTAAAATTTTAAAACATTTAAAAAAAAATTAAAAACAGTATGTTCTAATGATTAAAGAATTTGTGAAGGTGAATAGGAGCGAATTTAAATGAAACATGAAAACTTAAAATTAAGATTCTTAAGGATTATTTTCTTGAAAAATTGACTCATTGAATATCCATTTATTTTGACCAAATATAGTTTGCTACAAACGGACGGAGGACTTATTTGTTAAGCTAACAGTGCTAACCAGAACACACTTCAGGTCTTCGTTTAACTATTACCATTATTTTTAACATTGCAGCAAGGACCCTGAACTATATTGCAATATAAATACAACAGTTAATAAGTGATATGTCCGATTCACTTTTGAATTCAACTAACTTTCAAAATTTGTTCTCTAGAATAAAGCTTTCGTTTTCATGGGCCCAACTGTGAATCTGACATGCCATCTATTAAATGGAGGATCACTTAAGATTACATCTCAAGGCCTTTTAGTTCAAATCTTTTGACCAAACACAACAAGGCCTTTTAGACAAAACGAAAAAAAACTGTTTCCTTTACAATCTTGAATCAATCCCTCTGTCGTCTCGTCTCCTGCCGGTTCCTCCATTTTCTTCTGAAACCAAACAAATGTTTTCAAAACATTGAATATACTTGAAAATATTTACATATCATTATTTATGTTATTTCATATATTTAAAAGTACAGATTGGTAAATTAACAAATAACGTGGATTAAAATATTATATTTTTTAAAATGCATTCTTTCTAAAACTAACTTTTTTCGCTTTTAACATGAAAATAATTTAGTTTTACACCTTGTATTTTTCTGATTTATGTGTCTAAAAATATACACAAAATAGTTTATGGTTTCAGAAAAAGAATTATGCCCGACAGTAAAACCTAAGTTTGTGACAAAGACTTAATTCCTTAGAAGAAATGAATTTGTTTAGAACAGAATCGTAAGACATATGTTTCAAAATGATTAAAAAGAGACATCTATCATTGTTTAAAGAACTATAGTTTCAGATTAGCGGATTTTCAAAAACTGTTTTACAAGTATAGTTCCAGATTGGTGGATTTTCTTGTTTATAGGAACTCCATTTCTCGTTCAATACCAACGAACCTAGATGAATCAGCATGTTAAAAACTTAGAAATAGATAATACTTGTTTATGATTGTTAATTCTATTTATGATTTTCTTATTATGAGCCCCCCCCCCCCCCTCCCAGGACAAATTACTACAATCGCACAGTGTCCGTTTTCTTATAAAGAAACGTAGCTTAACTTATAGCCGTACAAAATAAAATTTTTTTTAATCCATGATGTTTCTTAACATAAAGCGGAAACTTAATAATTAATGAAAGAAAAAGATTGATTTCCTTATGATGAAAAATAAAGTTTTTTTTTCAAAAAATTTAATTTATGCAATTTAATGTGCTTTTTGCATTTTCCCTTTAATTTAAGTTTAGAAAGCGAAACAAATTTAAACATTTAGGGAAGAAAACCTAAATATCTAATAGATTTTTTTTTAAATATTTTAGCTTCAGATTTCTTTTCTTCTCCGCGAAAGATGGAATTGAGCTGCTGGGGGGTGGAAGTAAAAATATACACTCTAAATCAAACATAAGAGAAAATTTATTCAGTTTTTTTCCAATTAATTTAATTAAGTTAAAAAATCTAACAAAATAATCAAGTTGTGAGTGCAAAGAGAATTATTTAACATTCTTAGAATCCTCCAAACTCTATTCAAGAAACATTAAATTCGACGTTTATCTGAAAATAATTTAATGTTTTTCTACTTTCTGATAATCTTAACAAGGAGTTGGGGAAATAATTTCTTTTTAGAGAGCTTTCGAGTATTTATCTTTCTTGTCTAATTATATTGAACAGAGAGTATTTAGATATATAGAATTATTTATCTAATTTATTGAACAGAGAGTATCTGGATATAAAGAACTTATGTCTAATTATATTGAACAGAGAGTATTCAGATATATAGAATTATTTATCTAATTTATTGAACAGAGAGTATTTGGATATAAAGAACTTATGTCTAATTATATTGAACAGAGAGTATTCAGATATATAGAATTATTTGTCAAATTATATTAAAAAAGTTACATTTAAAATTCCAAATTTCCTTCATCAACTCCCAAAAAAAAACTATTTACTGTCTAACCTGAGCTGTTCTGTTGGACCGTATCTATAATCAAAGAATAATTCCTCTCCAGGTTGAATATATCGCTTAGCAAATATTCCAATACGGTGATCCCCGTTCACCATGAGAACCTGCAAACAATTGGATCTTAAAGGGAGTGTAAACGTATTTCCAAGTTACCCTTCATGCAAAAATGGCATTGCCCGAATTAAGACGTTACTCTTCACAGCTTTTTCTCATCAAGAATGAATTCTTTAAACTAATAGTTTTCATTTGCGGTTACTCTGCGAGAGTGACATGTCCGTTCCTTGTTTAGGGAGATTGGAGAAACTCACAGCATTAAACACTTTCCGAGTCAGACGGTGTCTTTACATTTTGTTCAGACTTAGGTTTAAAGGAAAGCGTTGTAAAACGTGTATTGCCATCTTTGCATGAAGGGTCACTTGAAATTTCGTCTCGATTCGGCCATCTCCTGAATACTCTAAAGAGACTGTAGTTGGAATTTCAATTGACCCTCCATTAAAAGAGGGCCATGCCCGATTCACAGCAGTACCCTTTTAACAGCTATCTGAAAATAATGTGGAAGATATTGTTGTTTTTTTTCTAACTTGAACAGTATTCAATTCAAACAATGTTTTCATGTGCACCGTTATAAACATGCCTTCCTGTAAATGAACCGGTTTTTTTCTGTTAATTTGTAGCATCATGTTTTCACACGAAAAACGTTAATATATTGCTAATTCTAAAATGAAAAGTTTTATATTTTATTTCAGAATGGCTGACACATGATTTCCTTAAAGTATGATCCCCGTTTACCATGAGAACCTGCAAACAATGGGATCTTAAAGGGAGTGTAAGCGTATTTTCAAGTTAACCTTCATGTAAAGATGGCAATGCCCGAATTAAGACGTTACTCTTCACAGCTTTATCTAATCAAGAATGAATTCTTTAAATTATTAGGTTTCATTTGCGGTTGTTCTGCGAGAGTGACATGTCCTATCTTGTTAATTCTAAAATGAAAACTTTTATACTTTATTTTAGAATCGCTGACACATGATTTCCTTGAAGTACGATAATTTTAGATGTTATTGGACTGTTGTTACTGAAAAAACGTTTATATAGTGTCCTTGCAAAGGTATCATCCTTTCCGCTGAAACTTGAAACGATAAATCGACTTCTTCTCCGGTCATAGATATCTTTAAACCCATTTTGGGCAAAAACGTCGATACCGACATCTAACTTTGCGACACCCTGTGCCATAATTTCTCAAATACATTAGTATAGACTCACTTTATCATAAGTCTCTCAGAGTTAACAAAATGCAATAATAGGGCGAAAATATAGAAAAAAGTAAAACAGGGTATAATTGTTTAGTTTTTATCAATTTTATTTTCAATCTCTTTGATTTTTTTGTATCAATATTTAGTGAATTTTTATTTTACATTGATATTTGATCAACGTTTATCTCTCTGAGTCTTCAATCTAAATAATCTTTTATAAGCCTACAGAAAAAGCATTGAGTGACAAACCATACAAATACAGCAATAAATCCACTCAGGCATTAAAAAACTGTGGCAAGGAACCCATACATTACATTATACGATATCAACCATAACCGAACATAAATAATCAAGATTCATATAAATATAAGCATAATTACCGCAGTGGTCCTAGAATTTCACACGGTTTTAATAATCGACGAACATTACATGAAATACAAATATATACTAAGGTAGAATCTGCTCGCTTCCACGCAGAAAACTTGCGCATGCGTAGTCGGACTGTAAACAGCTTCTAAAACTAGTTCTTTACAATACGTTCTGTACAGATCCTCAGGGAGAACTCAGAGATTCGCAGGGGTATCACATAGACTTTATGAACGCAGCGTAGCTCGCGTAACAATCAGTTTGAGTTAGATTTTCATTACCAGTTGTAAGTCCGTCGATGACGATATCGACGTTTTCGGAAATGATACTCTATAAAAACATCGATATCGACGTTTTCGAATTTCAAATAAACAAAGATGTATGACAGAATTATTCAAATTATAAATTCTTGAAAAAGTCTTGTTGCTTGTTAAGATTCCCCGCCTACCCCCACGCCCCCTTCCTCTTGCTCTCAGTACCTCCCAGGGCTCAACATGAAAGCCTTTTTTCTTCTTTTGTTTCATATTTTCTCATTTTAAAAAAATATTAGGTGAAGATTTGAGATTTTCTTGCTAAACCATGCTGACTCCCCACATCACCCTAACCCACTGCCTCTATGAAACTATTTAAAAATAATATGGAATTTATTTGTACACATCTCAGGGGATACATTTTTTGTTTTTCTGTTATAAAATACCGTTTGTCATATATAATTTACTTGGGTATCAGATAATCATCAATTCTAAAAGAACAATTTATTATTTTTTTTCTTCAAAAAGTTAATATTAACTATCGTTATTTTACATAAATTCCGAAAACGTCGATATCGACGTCTGTCCATAGCCCAAAATATGAAAAAAGTTTTAAATGTCCCATATAAATTGGATCAAATGTATTAGTGTTTAAATTTTTTTTGCCTATTCTGAGGAACAAATTTGCTCTCGCCTATAATGGGCTAATCCCAATGAATTGCTAATATGGTAGTTAGTGTACCATGAAATTACCCAAATAAGTGAACGGTCCCTTTAAGGTTAATTATTCTAAAATCAAATTAGAAGAAACCATTTTACAATAAAAGTGAAAGTCATATTTCCATTTTTCACTTAAGACAAAGGAACAACTGTACGGCTTTAAATGAATAATAAACGTCGAAATGTTGTAAAAAATATTGAAAAAAATTAACAAAAAAACATAAATCTATGGAAGGGATTCCGAAAAAAGAACTAGTTTATGAAAAACAAGATAAAAATGAAAGATATAATAACCAGTAAACAATTAATTTACAGAAAGAATGAAATTAAAAAAAATACAATATAGATTATAGAATAAAGATGACCAAATGGTTTTCTACCTTAGCGCAGCAGTTAGGATTGATGGAATGGTTTGCGAATCTAATCTTGTTTCCTTTTCTTGTAGCATCCACTACATACTCATTATTCAGGTTAAACAGGAAGGAACACATGTACTTATCATAAACCTAAACAGGAACACATTTACTTATCATATACCTAAACAGGAACACATGTACTTATCATATACCTAAATAGGAACATATGTACTTATCATATACCTATAGAGGACACATGTACTTATCATACACCTGAACAGGAACACATGTACTTATCATACACCTGAACAGGAACACATGTACTTATCATATACCTAAATAGGAACACATGTACTTATCATATACCTAAACAGGAACACATGTACTTATCATATAACTAAACAGGAACACATGTACTTATCATATAACTAAACAAAAACACATGTACTTATCATATAACTAAACAAAAACACATGAACTTATCATTTACCTAAGCAAGAACACATGTACTTAGCATACACCTAAACAAAAACATATGAACTTATCATATATTTAAACAGGAACACATGAACTGCCCATATACCTAAACAGGAGTACACGTACTTATCACATATCCAGACAGGAGTATATGTACTTATCCTAAATATAAACAGGAACAAATGTACTTATCATACACCTAAACTGTGTTCTTTTATACTGTATAATTTTCATTCTACAACTGTAATGTCCAGGCTTTTATCACATGTTAACAGATGGGTTCAACGACAGAGAGCAAAATATTAGGAAATCCAAGGATTCTAGATATCAAATATTTAGGTTTATAACATAATCCGGATGACAAGATGAACATCCGGATCTATAAATTGTCCTGATAAAGTGGGAATCCGGATGCATTACATGAGAAAAAATGGATTCGAATCCATGTATTCAAGAGGAAAGATTTATCCAGATCCATGTATTTTCGAGAGGAAAAATGGATCCGGATCTATGGCTTATCTAAGGAGAAAAATGAATCCGGATCCATTTATTGTCATGAGAAAAAATGAACCCTCATAAATGAATTGTCATGAGAAGAAATGAATCTGGATCCAGGTATTGCCAGGAGGAAATATTAATCCGGATCCATGTATTGTCAGGAGGAAATATTAATCCGTATCCATGTATTGTTAGTAGGAAAAATTAATCCGGATCCATGTATTGTCAGAAAATAAAATTAATCCGGATCCATGTATTGTTAGGAGGAAAAATTATTCCGGATCCATGTATTGTAAGGAGATAAAATTAATCCGGATCCATGTATTGTTGGGAGGAAAAATTAATCCGGATCTATGTATTGCCAGGAGGAAAAATTAATCCGGATCCATGTATTGCCAGGAGGAAAAATGGATCCGGATCCATGTATTGCCAGGAGGAAAAATGGATCCGGATCTATGTATTGCCAGGAGGAAAAACGAACCCGATTCCATAAATTGTCCCGAGTGAAACCCGGATCCTGGTAAGATCCTGAGAAAAAAAATGTATCTGGTTCGAGTTCATCAATATTTTTTCCAAGTTTTAACAATATCCTTTTCTAAAGAATAACCTTAGAGCTTGTTAAGTTTTCGAAAAATTTTAATTTATCATGATTTTTCCTTGGTGTGAGGTGTTAACATGCAAAAACAAGAATGTAAAGATTAAAGTTTTAAGTTTACATATTTAATATATCTATATCTTAAATACCTCTAAAATATTTGACCTTTCCGCACCTATCCGGCCAATTCTTTAATGTGTTACCTTTCCGCACCTATCCACCCAGTTCTTTAATGTGTTACCTTTCCGCACCTATCCACCCAGTTCTTTAATGGGTTACCTTTCCGCGCCTATCCGCCCAGTTCTTTAATGTGTTACCTTTCCGCGCCAACCCTCTCAGTTCTTATAAATTTTTAACCTATCTACGCCACTCCGCCGGACTCTTAAATACTTTACCTTTCCGCGCCTATCCGCCTCATCTTGAGATATTATCTCCCCACAATACTCTGATATGAACTCGTTTTTCAGCGCTGAATCCTGAATACCAAAATAGTCATATTTATAAAAATTATGTTAAATGAAGGGACGGTAGGCTTAACTTTAAGCGACCCTCCATGTGAAGAGGTAATGCTCAATACACAGGGGTAGCTTTGAAACCACAATCTGATCAAAAATGTTGAAGATACCGTCGTTTTTCCGACTCAATTAGTGATTATTTCTGGGATTTTTTTAGTTGCTTCTTATTAACAAGGAATTCGCATTGCGCCAATGAAAATAAACAGTTTAAAGAAATTTTTTTTTTATGTATAATTCATACTTAATCAGAAAAAGCTTTTAAGGGTACCGTTGTAAATCAAACACTGCCATCTTTGCATGAAGGGGCACTTGGAATTACGCTTACAGTCCCTTTAAAATCTTCATTTCAAGAATTGAATATAGGCAGAAAAAAAATATGCAGGAAAATCCTTTAAACCAGCTTAAACAAAGGATGAATGAAATACACATATTTTTTCTCTCTGAAAATTTATTCTTTTTTATTGGTTTCCTTGCTGTTTACAAGCTAGAATCAGGACGACATTATACTCATTGTTATTCAGATAAGTGTTGAAAGAGAACCATTGTGAATCGAACATTTTTCATTAAAAAATAGACTTTGTTTGTTCCTTAATGAATATCCCCCATCCTGCCACGTCAGAGGGAGCCATAAACAGTTTCTTTCCTAATCCTCTCTGCACCTAAACACAATATATATCAAAATATTATCATGATACAATATTTTATATTTTTATCAAACTAATCCAATCCAATCCAATCCAATCCAATCCGACTTTTAGGAACATCCTACTTCCAAACTTCTGAGTCAAATGATTTTGGCATCCCGGATCCGCAAAAATATGTGGATTCACTGATCAGGATCCAAGAGGCAAAAAAAGAAGAAAGATAATTTGAAAATTTTTCTTCTGTTAAATTTTTTTAGTAAATCTTAAAAAATTGTTTATGACTTGGATTCGGATCCATTTTTTCCAGTGCAGATCCAGGATCCGGATCCGCATAAAAATTCAATGAATCCTAAGCACTGGATTCAACTAATTGCTTTAGGTACTCCAGGCGCACTTACTTCAAATAAATTGTGACTGTTGTTCACTATTCTTACAGATTTCGATGTGATTAAACATATGATTGTTGATTATATCTTTTATTGATCATATCTCAAGCGATACATTTATTTCTATTTTGAAATGAGGATAAAAATTGTTCTTATAATATGCAGTTTAGATGGTTTGGTTTGGTTTGGTTGGCCTTTTTATCTAATTCTTAACTCTCTGTTGGAGATTTGTAACAATGTCGACAATGATAAAAGAAAAAAAATCAATCATTTTCCCTTTGATGTGTGTTGGATAAGATTATCTCTAGATCTTGATTGAAAAATACAGAACAAAATAAATCAAATATATGACAGGAGGGGGGGGGGGGAGTGCTCTTCAATTCCTTTCAAGTGTTATAAAATAAATATAAAAAACAATATTCCATTGTAGGGTTTTCCTCATAATGCTAAACCTTAAATATATTGAGAATAAAGAAATTCTCACATTTTTAACGAATATTTGAAATATTTTTGAATAAAAATTCTAATTTCTATGGTAGCCTTGTGTAACAGATAGAAAGTGCATTATGAACAGATAGAAAGTGCATTGTGAACAGATGGAAAGTGCATTGTTAACAGATAGAAAGTGCATTGTGAACAGATAGAAAGTTCATTGTGAACAGATGAAAAGTGCATTGTGAACAGATAGAAAGTGCATTGTGAACAGATGTAAAGTGCATTGTGAACAGATGGAAAGTGTATTGTGAACAAATGGAAAGTTTTTATTCGACCTTCAATTATCATCATTTATTATTTTACATACTTAAAAAACAGCTTTGCATTAATTGTTCTAATCAAGTATTTTTAATAAAATCTTTCTTTGATATTTAACAAACCATATAAAATACAGTTGTACAATTTTACAGTTGTATATTACTTTTAATGTACAGACTTAATATTGCGAATGTTTGAAAACTCAATTTAAAGTTTATTTCATGCATGGAAACTTTTAAGATAGATGACTAAATACTTTTAAACTATATCAAGCTTATTCGTATTTGACTTGTAATAATAGGGAGCAATCATGAAATATTAAATGGGAAAGGAACACATAATCATGAAAATATGATATTTCTACAGGATATCTTGGATATATCTAGATTAACATAGTTCTTACCATAACATTTCTACAGGATATCTTGGACATATCTAGATTATAATAGTTCTTACCATAACATTTCTACTGGATATCTTGGATATATCTAGATTATAATAGTTCTTACCATAACATTTCTACAGGATTTCTTGGATATATCTACATGATAATAGTGCTTACCCATAACATTTCTACAGGATATCTTGGATATATCTAGATGAT
>NW_019397646.1:9779-27562 GCF_000591075.1 Eurytemora carolleeae | reverse complement strand
CTAACTTCATTTTGACGAGAATTTTTTTTAATTTTCATGAAAAATTTGCTGAAATGAGTGAAAATTAAAAAAAACGGTGTATTTTCCAGGATAAAAATCCGTACAATCCGTACAATTTGAAAACAAATCCGTACAATCCGTACAATTTTAGGGTTAAAAAAAATCAATCCGTACAATCCGTACTATCCGTACATTTTGGCCACCCTGATAGTGCTTACCATAACATTTCTACAGGATATCTTGGATATATCTAGATGATTATAGTTCTTACCATAACATTTCTTCAGGATATCTTGGATATATCTACATGGTAATAGTGCTTACCATAACATTTCTACAGGATATCTTGGATATATCTACATGATAATAATGCTTACCATAACATTTCTACTGGATATCTTGGATATATCTAGATGATAATAGTGCTTACCATAACATTTCTACAGGATATCTTGGATATATCTACATGATAATAATGCTTACCATAACATTTCTACTGGATATCTTGGATATA
Source organism: Eurytemora carolleeae (assembly GCF_000591075.1). Classification (NCBI taxonomy): domain Eukaryota; kingdom Metazoa; phylum Arthropoda; class Copepoda; order Calanoida; family Temoridae; genus Eurytemora; species Eurytemora carolleeae. The sequence goes on along the minus strand of NW_019397646.1, from coordinate 27,048 downwards.
TCTAGATGATAATAGTGCTTACCATAACATTTCTACAGGATATCTTGGATATATCTAGATGATCTGCCCCACACAGTGAGCACACGTCGGGGTCACACTCACGGACAGCCAGGAAACACGGACACTGTTTGGTTGTACACTGCGCCTTACATCTAGATATGTAATATTTAAAGGGATTCTCAACGTAACTTAGATCTAGATTCGTAACATTTAAAGGGATTCTCAACGCAACTTGCATCTAGATATGCAACATTTAAAGGGATTCTCAACGTAGCTAACATCTATATATGTAACATTTAAAGGGATTCTCAACGTAACTTGCGTCTAGATATTTAACATTTAAAGGGATTCTCAACGTAACTTGCTTCTAGATATGTATCATTTAAAGGGATTCTCAACGTAACTTGCATATAGATATGTAACATTTAAAGTAATTCTCAACGCAACTTACATCTAGATAGGTAGCATTTAAAGTGATTCTTAACGTAACTTACATCTAAATATGTAACATTTAAAGGGATTCTCAACATAACTTACATGTTACATTTAAAGGGATTCTCAACGTAACTAACATCTAGATAGGTTACATTTAATGGGATTCTCAACGTATCTCGCATCTAGATAGGTAACATATAAAGGGACTTGACGAAATTTATAGAAAATCTTGAACTAAACAGGCCACGATTCACATTTAACTATTCATTGAAACCTGATGGTGTAAATCTTTTTTAACAAAGTTTTGTTTTATTATGTTAAACACGTGATTTATAGTTTAAAATTTGGAAGGTTGATATTGAAAATGGTAGACTAATAGTCTAGTAATCAGTTATTTTGTTTCGTTCTTAAAGGGAGTGTTCACGAAAAATGAAAGGGGGTATAGGCTTAATGCGATAAAAAAAGGCTTTTGAACGCCACTAAATCTTACTTCTATTTGTTGCGTCTNGACTAGTAGTCTAGTAATCAGATATTTTGTTTTGTTCTTAATACGATAACAAAATATTCTCCTATTAAAATGGGAGACTAGTAGTCTAGTAATCAGATATTTTGTTTTGTTCTTATTACGATAACAAAATATTCTCCTATTCAAATGGGAGACTAGTAGTCTAGTAATCAGATATTTTGTTTTGTTCTTAATACGATCACAAAATATTCTCCTATTTAAATGGGAGACTAGTAGTCTAGTAATCAGATATTTTGTTTTGTTCTTAATACGATAACAAAATATTCTCCTATTTAAATCTTTAACAAAGGTAAAAAGGAATTGTCTTGATGTAAATCAATTTGTCCAGAGGCCGAATTTAAAGAATTTGAACCGCGGCTTAAAATTGAGAAACGGCTCAAACCTAAAATTGTATTCAATGTTTTAAGATCTAAGCCGGCGCTCAATTGAAACCGGTTTTGGGCGGATTTGAGACGCGACTCAAATTCATTAAATTCAGACTCAGGAAGTGTCGGTGTACTTAGTTAATAAAAATAATCACTAGCTGTGCGCATCGCATAAAAAAAGGTAATTTACTTTCTTAAGCTTTAAAACTCAACTTTAAAAGGTATCGTTGTCGTAATTATGTGTTACAGGGTGGCCAAAACTTTTTTGAACCCATCCGTACAAAAATCCGTACATTTTCAGAAGAAATCCGTACAATCCGTACAATTTTCGAAAAACAATCCGTACAATCCGTACAATTTTTTAAAAAAAAAATCCGTACAATCCGTACATTTTTTTAAACCAATCCTTACATTTTTTTAAAGATCCGTACATTTTTTTTAAAAATCTGTACAATCAGCACAATTTTCGAAAAAATCCCATTTTTGAAAAAAACAAACATTAAAATTCAATTTTTCATTCATTGTCTTTTGTGTTCAGTTCATGTAAGAGGGTTTAAACTTCTTCAGCAAGAATCAATCTGTAAAAAATTGGCTTCATACATATATACAAACTAAATACTGGGTACATGATACTAGGTGCATGATACTGGATACTGGATACATGATACAGGGTACATGATACAGGATACAGGATNTACTGGAACATCTTCTTGAATAAGCAATCAAATAAGTACTTATGGAACATATTCTCAAATAAACACTTCTTGGACATATCTCGAAAATTATGAATGAATTTTGATTGTCAATTGAAACATTAATCAATCTAATATTATTTAGAATGCGGAAAATAAGTTAAACTAACTTCATTTTGACGAGATTTTTTTTTTATTTTCATGAAAAATTTGCTGAAATGAGTGAAAATTTAAAAAAACGGTGTATTTTCCAGGATAAAATCCGTACAATCCGTACAATTTGAAAACAAATCCGTACAATCCGTACAATCCGTACAATCCGTACAATTTTAGGGTTAAAAAAAAATCAATCCGTACAATCCGTACATTTTGGCCACCCTGGTGTTATCTTACATTTTTGGAAAAGCATGTCTGATTTACAAAGGTACCCTTAAAGCTTTGTCCGATCAAGAAAGAAATTTGATTATTTTTCATTCGTGATTCCTCAATCACTGCCCACCGGCGGTTTAAGCTTTTGAAACTATGAAGGAATAGTTAGGAATAAACACTTATTCTTTAAGAAAAAACGATTAAAACGGAAATGCTTCTTTTAAAATAAAACAAGTCCATTTTATTATATTTCCCTTTTATAATTCAATTTACCAATTAGAATTTTCAAATATTTTGATTTGAATTAATTTTCTGAATATTGAAATGACAGAACATTGTGTTTGATTCAAATATTTAATATTTCCATTGAATCTTTCATCAGTTACAGATAAACATTTTTTAATTAACAGTGTTTTATCAATGTCTAAATAACAAATATAACATTTAATTTTAGATTGATTACAAAGAATTTATCAAGAAATTAGATTATTAAGTTGTTAATACTACTATTTGATATTAAGAAATTCTGTGAAGGGGAACGTATAGTTATATTCTTAAAAAAATCATTTGAATTCAGCCGCTCCAGCTCTTACGCAGAAGCCCTAAGGAGTTAAGCGCTCATGACGCGCTTAATTACAAGAAAGAAAGAGAGCCTCTTCTAGCTCGGCACAGAAAGTGTCCTAACCTTAGGTTTAGTGATTTTTACGGTTTTACAGGGGTTTCTTGAAGATAATTATTTTTTTTTATTATGAGGCAAATGAAAGGACATTATTACCGCTTTTTTACTTTTTTTCTTTTCTTTTCCATTCCCTCTTCTCCCTTTTCCTTCCCTCTTCTCCCTTCTCCCTTCTCTATTTCCCCTTCCCTCTTCTCCCTTCTCCCTTTCCCCTTTCCCCTTCCCTCTTCTCCCTTTCCCCTTCTCCCTTTTCCCTTCCCTTTATCCTTTTTTCCTTCCCTCTTCTCCCTTTTCCCTTCCCTCTTCTGCCTTTTCCTTTCCCTTTATCCTTTTTCTTCATCCCTACCCCCTAATATTTAACAGAACAATTTACGCCCCTGGACTGTTTTAAAATTATCAATTAGTTTGTTTGTTTGTTTACCTACAGCCTGGAAACCGGTTTGTGCAGTCGGAGGAACATAAACAATATTTCTCACAGAAGTTTGAAGCGGATATACAGGGACACGAGGAATCACAGGGCTGCAAAAAGTTTTAATATCAATAAAAATAAAAATAAAAATTATCTTAAAAAACGTTTGACATGAAAGTGATAAAAATCACCCTCTAAGTTCCTTTAAGCGTAATTTCAAGTTTCCCTATATAAAAAAGATGGCATTGCCTGAATTACAACAGTAGCCTTAATATTTTTAACTTCTAAGATGTTCCAAAATGTTTTTTTCCATTGTTTCTTATGCACGAAATGCGCAAGTCACTTTTGCAGAAAAGCCACAAATGAAAAGATACAGTAAATCTGGCAATGCCATTGTTGCATGAAGAGTCACTTGAAATTTTAGTCAATTTAACAAAACAAATATCAAGAAAAATAAAACTTTAAAATTAACAATATCAAGAATATCAACAATCGTCATTAACTACAACAATAATAATGACTTAAAATTCGGTGAGGGTGATGGACCAAACCTCTGCAGAGTAAAAAAAGTAAATGTTAGTTCCACATTTATTGAAAATATATTTCGGTCTGGGTTGACCCTTGTCAGTTCTTGAGATTGTTTCTGTCACAAAGATTAAGAACAAACAGTTACCAAACCAGTAAAAGTAATAATAGTAACAATACAAATGATTACAAAAATGATAACAATATCAACAATATCATCACCAAAAATAACAAAACAACCAATGATGATAAATGCAAACATAATTTCGTCTAAATAAGACAATTCGAATAATGTTTCAACATAATGAAAATAATATTAATGATAATAACAATAATAATAATACCAATGATAATAATACCAATGATAATAATACCCATGATAATAATAACAATAATAATAATACCAATGATAATAATACCAATGATAATAATACCAATGATAATAATACCAATGCTAATAATACCAATGATAATAATACCAATTATAATAATACCAATAATATTATTACCAATAATAATAATATTACCAATAATAATAATACCAATAATAATAATACCAATAATAATATTAGTAATAATAATAATAATAAAAATAATAAGAATAAGAACAATAATTAATAATAATACCAATAATATTAATACCAATAATATTAATACCAATAATAATAATACCAATAATAATAATACCAATAATATTAATACCAATAATAATATTAACAATGATACTAATACCAATAATAATAAATACCAATGATAATATTAGTAATAATAATAATAATAAAAATAATAAGAATAAGAACAATAATCAATAATAATACCAATTATATGTATACCAATAATAATACTATCAATGAAAATAATACCAATAATAATAATAATACCTGTCCCGGATGATCACAAGGGAAATAGTTATGTACAGGATTGGGCCCATTATCCTTCTTCAATTGTATCTTTTTACAATGGTTGGACCTTAATAAATATTAATTAAGGATGCATTATTTAAAAAATCATTTTAAGAGGGTTGATCAAGTTATACTTTTCAATCGATAATTAAAAACAATCAGAAGAGAAAAGTTTAAAATCTTGCCATGACCTATACATATTTACATTTTGCTCGTCTTCAGAAAGTTTATTTCTCCAAATTTTTAAATATTCTTCATAAACAGAAAAATCTGCGAAATCCTACAAATTATTTCTTGTTATGTATAAAGAAACAATGACTGCTAAAATAAAATTATTTCAAGGAAGAGGGGGGGGGGGGGGAAGCACATCAAAAGCTAGTTTTCGACATATTGAACACAACAATATAATTGTGTCACTCACCACATCTTATGCTGCTGTTTCTTCTTCTTCTTTTTCGGCGGAGTGTATTCCTTAGTAGACTCAGTAGTCAACGAATCCTTCTCTATCTGTGCTTTCTCATAAACCTGAATTCACAAAATAGATTAACCCACCATCACAGGGGAAATTAAAAAATGCAACTTCTTATCTAACAATATAATCGCTTGGTGCTATTAAAAGGGTAAATAGCTTATTTAAAAAAATAAATTAAAATCCAGTTTTTTTTTACTTATGCTATTGATTTAATTGCTTACTATAAATGTTAAATAATGGTTATTAGTTTTTGATTATTGAGTCATAATTATTGATTAATGATTATCAGTTATTACATATTGGCCAATGGCTATTTGAATTGGTAATTGAATGATTGATTGATAAATTAGTGTATTACCTGCTTGCAAAGTTTTGTTACAATCATCTGCGCAATAGCACAATAGTTTCCAGGGAACACTTTGTAAAGAACACGGAGAAGGTTTTCTTCTGCACCGTTCCATTCATCCTTATCTGTTCCTGAACATACAAAAAGTTTAAGTTCCATAAACCTTTGTCTATTCCTGATACAAGAATCAGATATACGTTCCATTCATCCTTATCCGTTCCTGATCATACATAAAGTTAAAGTTCCATACACCTTTGTCTATTCCTGATACAAGAATCAGATATACGTTCCATTCATCCTTATCCGTTCCTGAACATACATAAAGTTTAAGTTCCATACACCTTTGTCTATTCCTGATACAAGAATCAGATATACGTTCCATTCATCCTTATCCGTTCCTGAACATACATAAAATTTAAGTTCCATACACTTTTGTCTATTCCTGATACAAGAATCAGATATACGTTCCATTCATCCTTATCTGTTCCTAAACATTGATAACGTTAGAGATCTATTCAGCTCTGTCTGACGTTTGTTCCTGATCAAATCAAATATAATCATACTATAAATTTAATTATTTAAATATCCTTTACTATGGAAATTAGCCAAATATTAAGATTAAACCATTTTTTAGTTGTGTAAAAATACTTAAATCTAGAACGGAGGTAATTTTGAATGTTAGTACAATCAAAGGCGCAACTAGGACTTTTGCTAAGGGGGTGGGGGGCAATATATTATTATGTTCCCCCCCTAGTTGCGCCTCTGAGTACAATCATTGATTAGTCCAATTAATATGACACCAAGAAGACGAGAAACAAACCTGTAATATCACGCATTGGATTTATGTCATAAACCAGCGCGGCATCTACGCTGGCCACCTGTCCAAGGCCGCGTATATCCTTTCTCCAGTTTTTGTGATCAGCTGTACCCCTGCCCCGTACACCGTTCTGTCCAGTACTAGAGGAACCACCACCAGCACACCCAGTCTTCTTACCATCCTAAACATTTTCACCGGATAAAAAAATGGCATTCTCTTTAAATAGGAGTTTTGCTATAAATGGGAGGTGGGACAGAATGAATTTGTATCGATCAGTGATATCCAAGTTGTATCCAATATTTCTTTGCAAATAAACTATGTGACAATATGCATCGAATTTGATTTGGATTGAAACTATACCAATTTCTTATATTTCGACATATATTATATGTAGTATTTATTCTATCTATGTTTGTAAGTCCAAACTTACTCATGAACCTCGTGGCCGATTTGCCTCAAATTTTGACGAAAAAACTAGACAGAACCCCGGGAATATTATTAGCGAAGCTAAACAATTTGAAGTTCAGTGGGTTGCCTTTAAAGAGGAGAGTTTATATTTCCAGACTATGCTAGATTCCCAAGCTAGTGATTTCTAAAATTTAACTTCTTGAATTATGAATTATTAAGAATTAAAATAGACCTTAAGTCCCTCTAGGCCAGTCAATGAGTTTCTCCTTGAACCTGAAGCCGAGGAGTTTCCACTTTGACTTTCACTCTTCTTCTCACCCGGCATACTTGATCTTGTCATGCTATCCCTAGATTAAACATACTTGATCTTGTCATACTATCCCTAGATTAAACATACTTGATCTTGTCATATACTATCCCTAGATTAAATATACTTGATCTTGTCATGCTATCCCTAGATTTAACATACTTCATCTTATCATATGCTAAACATAGATTAAATATACTTGATCTTGTCATACTATCCCTAGATTAAATATACTTGATCTTGTCATGCTATCCCTAGATTAAATATACTTAACCTTGTCATGCTATCCCTAGATTAAACATACTTGATCTTATCATATACTATCCCTAGATTAAATATACTTAATCTTGTCATGCTATCCCTAGATTAAACATACTTGATCTTGTCATACCATCCCTAGATTAAACATACTTGATCTTGTCATATACTATTCCCAGATTAAATATACTTGATCTTGTCATGCTATCCCTGGATTAAACATACTTGATCTTGTCATATACTATCCCTAGATTAAATATACTTGATCTTGTCAAGCAATATCTAGATTAAATATACTTGATCTTTTCATGCTATCCCTAGATTAAATATACTTGATCTTGTCATGCTATCCCTAGATTAAATATACTTGATCTTGTCATATGCTATCCCTAGATTAAATATACTTGATCTTGTCATATACTATCCCTAGATTAAATATACTTGATCTTGTCATGCTATCCATAGATTAAACATACTTCATCTTGTCATATACTATCCCTAAATTAAATATACTTGATCTTGTCATGCTATCCCTAGATTAAATATACTTGATCTTGTCATGCTATCCATTGATTAAATATACTTGATCTTGTCATGCTATCCCTAGATTAAATATTCTCAATTGATTTTAGATCTACTTTCGTAGTCAGCCCTAGAAATAATTTTCATCATCGGCTTGTAGACGGGTGAATACTATACATATACATCCTAGCTCTTATTTTAATTAAGAAACTAGCAAGTTTAGTCGCTTAGTTGATTAGTCGCTTACCTAGTTGTACTATTATTGTATTCCTTGCTTACCTAATTGTACTTTTGTTGGTTTACTAGCTTACCTAGTTGTACTTTCATTGGATTACTAGCTTACCTAGTTGTACTTTCATTGGATTTCTTGCTTACCTAGTTGTACTTTCATTGGATTACCAGCTTATCAAGTTGTACTATTATTGAATTCCTTGCTTACCTAGTTGTACTATCATTGGATTCCTGGCTTACTTAGTTGTACTTTCATTGAATACCTTGCTTACCTAGTTGTACTTTCATTGGATTACCAGCTTACCTAGTTGTACTATCATTGTATTCCTTGCTTACCTAATTGTACTTTTATTTGTTTCCTAGCTTACCTAGTTGTACTTTCATTGGATTACTAGCTTACCTAGTTGCACTTTCATTGGATTCCTAGCTTACCTAGTTGTACTTTCATGGAATCCTTGCTTACAAAGTTGTACTTTTATTGGATTCCTAGCTTACCTAGTTGTACTTTCATGGAATCCTTGCTTACAAAGTTGTACCATCATTGGATTCCTAACTTACTTAATTGTACTATCATTGGATTACTAGCTCACCTAGTTGTACTATCATTGGATTCCTCACTACTTGCTTCATTTCCAGAATCCAGAGAAATATTTTTTTTTACTTTCTCAGCTTTTTCAGATGTGTCCTGAAAACAGAGAGTGGTAACCAGGAAATAGTTGAATGCTTGCAGGCATCTATAAATTGATTCTAAAGCTGTGGCATTTTCATCATTAGAAAATAGTATGTTAAAACCGTTTACAATTGAAAAATCCTTTCATAACAAGTAAGAACGAAGACGACAATCAGTCCACAGTTTTTTCGTTCTTAACATAATCTCTGATTAGATTATTGCTTTGTTTATGTTTCCGTGTGACGTATTAGAGCAGTCCAAGAACAAGTTTTATTGTAAACAATATCACATTTGTAAACAAGGCCCGTCAGTCATGGATAAAATAACGCCACAACTCTATTACGTCATTATTCATAGTAAACAAACCCGTCCCTAATACCCTCTTCATTATTCAAATTCTCAAATCAGACAAATCAAATCTCATATTAGATTTCTATGGTTGTCCTACTTAAAGGGATAGACCGGCAATGTATTGAAGTTGAACTGAGAATGTAGGATTGTGGAGAATTGTTTTAGGAATCATGTGAGAACTATGAGACGTTTTGACGGTGCATGTTTATTCAGAAAAAGCACAAATTCAATATTTAAAATCCTCATAGATTGTTCATTTTTAAGGAATGATTTTGAGAATCGGGGTTTAAAAAAAGGGGGGGCATAACACGTATTACTCTCCGGGAAATTTAAACAGTGTATAAACATAACTTAGCATTGTCCTAGGAGGCTGATTTTTCGCATGCGAGCTTAGAATTATGTGTATTACCTATAAATCGACATACAACATGTAAAATCTGTGCTAAGATGACCCACAATGTACCTGCCGGCTACTAGCGCGCCGGTCAGAAGGCTCCAATATCTATTTTGACCTCGGAAATGAATTCCTTGTCCCAATTTTGCTATAGTTTGATGTATCATATGCTACTTTTATTCTGACTTAGGCCAAACTTAGCAAATAAGTATTCAAAGATATTTTCTTTTATTGCGCGCGCGCGGACATTTAAGGCTTTGAAGGTGAATTTTTTGAGCGCATATTTTTTTCAAGAGTATCAGGATAAATGTTCAAGTGCATTTAATGAAGTTAAGATTGATTTACTGTCAAAAAATGTTTATTTTTTCACAAAAAGCGCGCGTGCGCGCGGACTTTTGCTCAGATCCGTTCAAAACCAAAAAATGCATGTAATATACATAATTTTAAGCTCGCATGCAAAAAATCAGGCTCCTAGGACAATGCTAAGTTATGTTTATACATTTTTTCACAAAAAACGCGCGCGCGCACGCACTTTTGCTCAGATTCCTTCAAAACCAAAAAATGCACGTAATATACATAATTCTGAGTTTGCATGCAAAAAATCAGCATCCCACGACAATTCTAAGTTACGTTTAAACACTGATTAAATTTTCCGGAGAGTAATACGTTTTGTGGCCCCCCCCCTTTCAATTGAGAAAAATGTTCCTAAACATCAAATTAGTTTACTGTAGAATACTTTTATATTTTTTGTCGTCGTTTTTTAATAATTAAAAAGAATCAATTCTCAAAATGTAACCCCCCAAATAGATGGTTTGAACGTCGACTTTGCGCTCAAGCTCAGTAATTATACATCATTAAAACGTTTTAAATATCTCTAATAAATCCAGAATAAAATTCTCTATAGTACTATATTCTCATTTCAACTACCATACACTCCCTTTAATGGTTTATTCAATGCATATTTTTTCCCAGAACGGGGTTTAAGAAATTCCGATATATTTTTTAATAATTGATAAATGTGACTTTAAATTATTATAAAAATGGCATCCTGAAGTACACTTAGCTTCCCAACTCGGCTAATAATTAATTGTGATCATTTAATAACATTTCTCAGAAGTTCCCTTTTCATCCATTTTCCAACGTTGAGAGTTTTAAAATTAAGTTTCTACAGAAATCGTTTGAGCTTTAAATTCAAATTAACATAATTAAAAAAACATCCCCTGAATCCTAGTATAATATAACTTTGTATCCCCTATATCCTAGTATAATATACCTTTGTATCCCCTGTACCCTAGTATAATAAACCTTTGTATCCCCTGTATCCTAGTATAATATACCTTTGTATCCCCTGTATCCTAGTAAAATATATACCTTTGTATCCCCTGTATCCTAGTATAATATACCGTTGTATCCCTGTATCCTAGTATAATATACCGTTGTATCCCCTGTATCCTAGTATAATACACCTTTGTATCCCCTGTATTCTAGTATAATATACCTTTGTATCCCCTGTATCCTAGTATAATATACCTTTGTATCCCCTGTATCCTAGTAAAATATACCTTTGTATCCCCTGTATCCTAGTATAATATACCTTTGTATTCCCTGTATCCTAGTATAATATACCTTTGTATCCCCTGTATCCTAGTATAATATACCTTTGTATCCCCTGAATCCTAGTATAATATACCTTAGTATCCCCTGTATCCTAGTATAATATACCTTTGTATCCCCTGTATCCTAGTATAATATACCTTTGTATCCCCTGTATCCTGTCTAGTATTGTAGGATACCCCCTCCAGAAGAAGGTAGCAGTCAGGGCAGCATGGTTCTGTATTCAACCTCAGCTCAGGACCCCTACAACATGCATTTTAAAGAAAAAACAATAAAAAAACACAGTGAACCATCATTCCATAGAAACTTCAAAATATACGATTATCAATGTACTAGTGTCACAAGGCTAGTGTTACTGTAAAGGGCAAATTCAACCGAAATAAAAGCTTTACTTCTCTGAAACCCACAAAAAATTAGTCTTTATAAATAGGGTGACAAGTGACAACCCGAAATAATGGGAGAAAAAAACTTTTTAAAAACTTAATTTTAGTTTTCCTTAATCTAATCCCACTGCTTCAGTTTATACAATATACAATACATAAATGTAGATTGTAAGTTAATACAAAATACATTTCGAAAAATGCATCTCCTCAAAATCCCTTCTAGAATTATTTTCAGGATAAGTGTTCCAATATTATTAAAAAAACGAAGGAAGAAATTGAAAATATACGTTATCCTTTTTATTGCAGAAAGAAGAGATTTGACACCATTTTCTTTTTCAATCACATTATCAAAGAGAAACGTCATTTCCAAAAAAAGGACAATTTTCTATTGAAACATTTTACTTTATTTTCTTTATTTGGAATCAGTAATTGTTAAGCTTACCTTCTCTTACTGGTTGGTCGCAGTTGAGGAGGTTTGTGAAGAAAACAGTCATATTTGAAACATCTAGCTCAACAATTCATCAATTTATTCGTTCATCATTTATTCATCCTTTCATTCATTCGTTTATTCAATCAATATTCATCCAAAATTCATTCACTATTTATTCAATATTCATTCAATATTCACTCAGTATTCATTCAATATTCATTCAATATTCATCCAATATTCATCCCATATTCATTCAATATTTATTCAATATTAATCATCTATAAATTAATCAATAAATTTTTCAATTAGAAATATCTATTAATTTATTTATCTTATATTTTACTAAAAAAAAATAACAGTTAACATAAAGATGCCAACACTACGCTTTTGTCCCATTCATGCATAGTAATAGAGATTACAACAAACACAACATTCAAAAGTGTGACTAAGTTTGATGACATTGTTCCTGCGACAGAAGAGAGTATTGAATGAATGCATGGTCTGCTCAAAACTTGTTGATACACTATCAGGCCCATCAATATTTGGGGTACACTCCTAGATTATGGTTCTCTGTCTCTGTCTATGTCTATGTCTATGTCTATGTCTATGTCTATGTCTATGTCTATGTCTATGTCTATGCCTATGTCTATGTCTATGTCTATGCCTATGCCTATGTCTATGTCTAGGTCTAGGTCTAGGTCTATGTCTAGGTCTAGGTCTAGGTCTAGGTCTAGGTCTAGGTCTAGGTCTAGGTCTAGGTCTAGGTCTAGGTCTAGGTCTAGGTCTAGGTCTAGTTCTAGTTCTATATGTGTATGATGTACTAAATCTGTATATGTTATGTGTGTATATATTGAATAAAAATGCAAACCTAATCTAATTTAATTTACTATAAAAAGCAGGTGAAAGAAAATAGATTATCCTATGTTTGCTTGAAGCTTATATATTCCCTTGAGAGAGGAAGACAAATTTACAGATTCAAGAATATACATTTATCATAAAAGGGACTACTGTTGTATTTCTAAGAGACCCTTATAACAAACAGGGGCAAGCCCGATCCAAATCAGCTAGTGCCCCTTTAAACTTTATTTGTTTGAGTTTCAATTTCCTTCATGGTTTTACCGTTCTTACTAGGCCAGCTAACATTAAATTTTAATTGTATCTGTTGACATAATTTCAAGTGAACCTCCATTTTATTTAGTGACATTACCGAATCCCAACGGTACAATTAAAAGCTTTTTATAATCAGGAACGAATGAGACATCCTTGCATTGCTTTGAATTTTAAAAAACTCACTTGAGCATGTCTGCTGCAGAAACTATGGAGGAAATTATTAAGATCATAGACATAATTGATACGAGAAAGGTTTAAAATGTATGGTTTGACACGTACATCCAACTCTACAAATGGAAGGAAACATTACGTCTACAGTCTTGATTAGATTATTTTACCTTTAGTATAGAATCCTTGTTCTCCGTCAGCTCGATAAACTTCTCACAGAGCTTGTTAGGGTTCCCCATCTCAGGGAATACAGAGGATATCGCCATAAACACCGTGTCTTATCAAAATTATTCATTTTTACGAGAATTAGAAAAGTTTAAAATACAAATTAAATGTCTGTGTGCACATTTATCAACTAGGACAGCACAGCTCCTGTGTACTATGTGCTGTATTGTACATGTTCATAAGAACTATAAAGTACATTTATACACAAACTGTACAGTACCTCTGTATATGAACTGCAAAATACCTCTGTACATGAACTGCAAAGTACCTCTGTACATTAACTGTAAAGTACCTGTGAGTTTCCACTTTTAACTGTGAAATGTAAAGTACATGTGTACTAAGAACTGTATTTTTACTTTGTTCATGCGGACTATGAACTGTAAAGTACGTATGTACTATGAACTGTACACTAAATGTGACATGTAGAGTTCATACGCAATTTTAAACTGAAGTTCCTTTTCACTTTGAACTGTAAAAACATTTGTTCGTCCTAATGTACTAATATATGAGTAAACGTACATACTACATATGATGCAACAGAAGTGGACTTTCAAGTCAAATCCTATTTTTCTTGCATATTCAATTTGTACATAACATGAATGTATTAATTTGAGCAAGTTAGTGAAAGGGGAGGGAGAATGGAGGGGTGGGTTGCCCCTTAATTTTCACCTGAAGGTATGTAGGAGTTATCATTCTTTCTTTGTTCAATTATTTCATCATTTTCGTCTTTTATTTTTTCCTCTTTGTCGGCAACTTCCTCCTCCATATCCTGGAAGTTTTTAAATCTGACTTTCAAGTGACGTCACATTTAAGGAGTTGCATGCCTGATTCACAACGGGACCTTTAACACCATTCGCGGAGTCAATCGTCATTTATCTAACTAACTCAGACGCATTAATTCGCATGTCTATTTTACATAGAAACCATGATTGATTTTATCCAGAGAAAACAGGGATATCTTAAACATTTCTCCGACGAAGGTGTAAAACGTATCAGTGTGAATCGTGAATGCTTCACTTGAAATTAAGGGTGACTTAAAATTAAGGGTGACTTGAAATTAAGGGTGACTTGAAATTAAGGATGACTTGAAATTAAGGGTCACTCGAAATTAAGGGTGACTTGAAATTAAGGGTGACTTGAAATTAATTGTGACTTGAAATTAAGGGCGACTTGAAATTAAGGGTGACTTGAAATTAAGGGTCACTCGAAATTAAGGGTCACTTGAAATTAAGGGTGACTTGAAATTAATTGTGACTTGAAATTAAGGATGACTTGAAATTAAGGGTGACTTGAAATTAACGGGCACTTAAAATTAAGGGTGACTTGAAATTAAGGGTCACTTGAAATTACTCCAAAAAATTCTTTAATTTTATGATAAAAAAATTATTTTGAGTTTTAAACGGAAAGATTATCTTTATAAACTGTTTCTTTACGAATTCTCTCTTTTTCGAGAAATAAAAAAAAATAATATTGTTCTTCAAGAATATAATATTCGATAATAATCAAGTTCATGATGATTTGGCGTTCTTGCGTTTTTACCCTTGAGTCTGTGTTGTCATGATGCTTGAGAGCATTAACCAAGGAAACAAAAAGGTCGTCTTCGATTACACCTCCTTCCCTAAACAGGATACGAGGATAAAATTGATTACACCTCCTTCTCTAAACAGGATACGAGGATAAAATTGGTCTTCTTTGATTACCCCTCCTTAAATTAATCTCTAAACAAGGATACAAGGATACAAAAAGGTCGTCTTCGATTATCAATACTTCTCTGAACTTTGGCACCTTGTAGGCATAAAAAAAATGATATATATTGTACTATTTCTGAGCCTTATTTGATTTTTTTTGTTTTATAATATTTCGCTGGCGCTGGATTTTCGAACACTCCTGGAAAATATTAAAATGACATATTCATTATCAAAAGTCCTCGAAACAGGAATAAAGTTTTCAAAAGTAACTCTCAGATCATAAAAAATAAAGAAATATTATGAAGTATCAACTATAAAGGAATGCGTCGAAAAATTATCGATGATTATTAGTTGTGATATCTGAATGATTTGTTTGGAATTAAATTTATCATTTTACGATCAGAGTTGAATTTTGAAACTTTCCGAATTTGTATGGACGCCACGTTTTTCGGTATGAGTCTTTTTTAACAATTTTCTCCTTATAGATGCAACAGATAGAAGTAAGATTAGTAGCGATCAAACGCGTTTATTTTTCTCCGTAAGCCTATACGCACTTCCATTTTTCACGAACACTCCCTTTAAGATTTATTTAAAAGATGTGACCTCACTCCCAACATCTTAACTAAAGCCCCGTAATGCTTTGATTAGAAGATCATTAGAGAATAACAGTTCAGAAAAGAATATTTTTAACATAAATCTGTGTGAAACTTTAGTATGAAATAAATAATATGTTTTCACTTGCTCTGCCTCATATAAAATCGTCTCTCAGGCATTTTCCAAAATGTAAATTTTATCACTTTGAAAGCTTCCCGTGCGTTAAATTTTTCACATTTTTTATCAATAAGAGGAATTTACATAGATTTAACAATAATTTTTCAATAACTCAAAAAAAGGCCTTTTCCATATTATCTTGTCTTTTCCCAAGTATTTTACAAAAAAAGTCATAACTTTTTAGGCTCTCCGTACATTTTTTATAATTTTCAGAATCGAATTTTTTATATTTTTTTTGAAAAATATTGTTTTATACTTTAAGCTGCAACTTTTTTTTTACTTAGAGTTTACTCAGGACAGCTGTCAGGTTCATCTTTAAAGAACATCAATTTAATCTGTACAGCTGTCAGGTGTCATTGAACCAAATCCTTTCTGGGATAATCTTGTATCTTACATCATTGTGTTGTCATAGTAAGCCTTTGACAAGACTGCTACAACATATTTTGAGATGTAATTGAGTCTCAGAAACTTGAAAATATTTAAAAATATTTTATATAAAAATTTGCAGGATGCTTTTCCAACACTTATACTAGATATATTGAGATGAAATAGGTAAATTAGGTTCAACTTGAATATCAGGAAATTTTTAAATATTTCCTCTCATATTCGTTATTAACAATTATGCAAATTTTCATCACTACTATACTATGAGATATGAGATAGAATTGGAAACTTAGATTGAATCTCAGCTTATTTAAAATATTTCCCCTCATAAGGTATACGTGAATAGATATGACCCCCCCCCCACATATAAAAAAAACACTACTACGAGATATATTACGATGAAATTGTTAAATTAGGATACATCTGAGCAATATATTACGATGAAATTGTTAAATTAGGATACATCTGAGCAATATATTACGATGAAATTGTTAAATTAGGATACATCTGAGCAATATATTACGATGAAATTGTTAAATTAGGATACATCTGAGCAATATATTACGATGAAATTGTTAAATTAGGATACATCTGAGCAATATATTACGATGAAATTGTTAAATTAGGATACATCTGAGCAATATATTACGATGAAATTGTTAAATTAGGATACATCTGAGCAATATATTACGATGAAATTGTTAAATTAGGATACATCTGAGCAATATATTACGATGAAATTGTTAAATTAGGATACATCTGAGCAATATATTACGATGAAATTGTTAAATTAGGATACATCTGAGCAATATATTACGATG
>NW_019397646.1:0-9399 GCF_000591075.1 Eurytemora carolleeae | reverse complement strand
GAATACTGAATACTGAATACAAGATACTGGATACAGGATTACTGGATACAGGATAATGGATTGATACTGGATACAGGATACTGGATCCAGGATACTGGATACAGAACACAGGATACTGGATTGATACTTGATACTTGATGCAGGATACTGGATCCAGGATACTGGATTCAGAATACTGGATACAGGATACTGGATACTGGATACTGAATACAGGATATTGGATACAGGATACAGGGTACAGGATACTGGATACAGGATACAGGATACAGGGTACAGGATACTGGATACAGGATACAGGGTTCAGGATACAGGATATTGAATGAATACTGGATACAGGATACAGGATACAGGATACAGGATACAGTATGTTGAACTTAATAGAGGATACAGGATTCTGGATACTGGATACAGGATACTGGATACTGGATACATAATTCTGGGTACATGATACTGGGTACATGATACTGGGTACATGATTCTCAAATAAACACTTCTTGGACATATCTCAAAAATTATGAATGAATTTTGATTGTCAATTGAAACATCAATCTAATATTATTTAGAATGCAGAAAATAAGTTAAACTAACTTCATTTTGACGAGAATTTTTTTTTTATTTTCATGAAAAATTTGCTGAAATGAGTGAAAATTTAAAAAAAAGGTGTATTTTCCAGGATAAAAATCCGTACAATCCGTACAATTTGAAAACAAATCCGTACAATCCGTACAATTTTAGGGTTAAAAAAAATCAATCCGTACAATCCGTACAATCCGTACATTTTGGCCACCCTGAATATATTACGATGAAATTGTTAAATTAGGATACATCTGAGAAAAACTCAAATATAGACCCTCATATTTGTTAACAAAATGCAATATATTGAGATATATTGAGATGAAATTTTAAATATTTTATCTCATAAAATATAAGGAGATAGACCTGAACCCCCCCTCCAACATATTTGTTTTTCAAATCTCGGCTAAATTCAAATCTCAGCTAAATTCCAAATAAACCCACCTATATTTGTGAATTCAGGATGCTCCTTTACCATATACATTTAGGGGAAACAAATAATCAGGAAAAGATAGTGAAGGGTAATTCTTGAAAAGTACGTGGAGAAAATCCCCCAAAAAAGGAGCGCATTCAGCAAAGAAAACCCCGGTCTTGTAAATTTTACCTGTCTCCATGCACCTTCCCATCATAGTTCTTGATCAATTCCTCGATAAACATACCGTCCTGGTCTAATAAAATCAATCAATCAATCAGTCAATCAATTAATTAATTATTTTTAATCAATCAATCAATTAATTAATTATTCAATCAATCAATCATACAGTTAATCAATTAATAAACTAATTAATGCAATTAAATCAATGAGACAGTAAATCAATTAATTGATCAATCAATTAATTATTAATTAATTAATAAATTATTTTAAAAAATCAGTAAACAAATTAAACAATGTTTATGTGAATAATTTAACCAAAGCAGAAAACAAGCCTAACTTAATTACCTAAAACCTCATCCCCCATGTATGGAATATTGTGGAGGACCATCTCGTCGTCGACCATGAAGTTCTGCTGGATGGGGGCCCAGGTGAACATGTTCGGGATGGGGTTCACAGCGTTGATGATCTTTATCGGGATGGACTGTATTTTCCCCTCGTTGTCCTGTACAGTGCACAGTATACAAAAAATAAACATTTTGAATTTTGGAAAATATTTCTCAAAAACGCTAAAATGGATGCTAAACGCTAAAGGGAGTTGAAAAAGGAAGGAATTGTTGAAAAACGCTGAAACTGTTGAAAAACGCTGAAACTGTTGAAAAACGGAAAAATGGTTGAAAAAAGAAGAAAACGGTTGAAAAACGAAGAAACGGTTGAAAAACGAAGAAATTATTGAAAAACGGTTAAAAACGCAGAACCCGTTAAAAACACTGAAACATACGAAAAACATTGCAACAGCTTTTAAATTATCATTTTTAACATATATTTTTAACATCTAGTATCAGCTTGCCCAATCAAATTACAGGGTGGGCTGAAAAAACATCTATCATCAGCTTGCCTAATCAAATTGCAGGGTGGGCTGAAAAAAACTGACCTTAGCTTCAGCTCTCCTGATGAACTGTGAGTGAGCGGGGGGATCCTCAGAACACACCCACACAGGGCAAACACTCTCATCGTTATTCTTAAATAAAAATTATTCTTTAATGGATTGTGACCCGTTATCCAAATAGATGAATGCTACACAACGATACTTTCGTTTGACCATCGCTTTAGAATTTTTAAGTTGAGCTGAAAACTTTAGAATGGTGGATATCAAGATCATTGCTTGATCTCCTCTTTTTTATTAATCTCCAGATTAAATAATGCTTGTTCTCCTCTTGTTATTAATCTCCAGATTAATTAACAGATCGGGATAAAGGATATCCCATTCTAAAGTTTTCATCTCTGGCAAAACAAGGATATCTTTTAAGTATAAAGGGACTGTAAGCGCAATTTCAAGTGATCCTCAATGCAAAGATTGTTACGCCCAAATCACAACAGTACCATTGAAACCTTTATCGGATCAATAGTGTGGACGACATTGTTAGATTCTGCCAAGTCCTAAATTTTTTATTGCAGTAGAACTGGGCAAGTCACTTTTTTAGAGAAAACATAATTGAAAATAATCAGTTTTCGAAATTGTAAACATTGATATATATTTAATTGATCTATCAAAGCTTTTTAGGAAGCCATTGTTAATAGGGCATTGTCATCTTTGCAGAGAGGGTAAATTTAAATCACGCTTACAGTCCCTTTAATTACGAGGAGAGCTTAAGAAAACATTCGGAGAATTCAAGATTATTTTGAAGAATTTTATTCAAAAGCTCGTTCATATTATTTTATACCCTGACAAGTTTGATCATAGATTTGAAAAATATTTATAAATTAATAAAATATATATAATCTAAAGAAACATTTCCCTTTACCTTTGATTTCATATTTTCTGTGATAAGAGATCTATTTCTATTCCAGGCCATCTTAATATCATCCTGAAATAAAATATTTTGTCGAAGTAAATGAACTATGTAAAATATATATAAAATAATTCAGTTTTTTAAACTTCAAATTTTATTTAAAAGGACTTATACTCAAAATAATTTAATATATATATATATATATATCTGGTCGTAATATTTCACCAGAGATCACATTTTAAAATATTGAAATATAATGTATTCTGTCAAATAACTTTATCTTTATCGTTATCTTTATCTTTACCATTCATCACATTTTATAAATATAACATGCTAATAATGTTTATATTTTCAGCTTCACAGCTAGTTGGTGATCAAGAAATAAACTCTAAAACTAAAGATTTAATAATTTCTGTGGGTGGAGTATAAACAATTTGGTTAATAATAGTTATGTACTTCTATTGTTCCGACACTGAAAATTAGATTAAGACGCTAAAAGCTGGAAAGTGCTTAGATCATGCTTGGACTGACTTGGTAAGTACTGTAGTCATGGCTCATTGATATAATGTATGATGCCCAGGGCTAGGCCACATGGGGTTTATGTCCCCACTCCATTAACAGCTTTTGTAATACGCATTAAGTTAATAATTTCTTTATTACAATTACTAAAATAGAGATCCTAAGTTAAGTAAATCAAGGTGCAATTCCAACCCCCCGATTTAAGGACGTTTTTTAAAGTTTTACTCGCTTCAATGGTGAAAAAAAANCCCCGTTATTACCTGATGTCTGAATTTCTTCTGTTGTTTTAATCTAGTGTATTCTATCTGAACTCTTTTTCTCCAATCAGGACTAAGTAACTTTTCCTGTACAACTTTACCCATTTTATATCTCTTTTAAAGCCTCTAAAATGGTGTCTAAAATTGGCTTTAAGTCTCTGAAATTAAATACAACAATCACAGACTTGTAGGTTATTAAACCTGATCATTATTAGTTAATTAAGATTGTTAATGAAATAATTAATTGTTAGCATTTGTTATGAATTAATAGCAAAAATTGGAATTGAGGGAAAAACAACTATGATAAATGCTGCATAGGACAGCAGATATATCAATACAGTGTCGGTTACTGAAATAGTGATATGATACAAACTCAGTGTCTGATAATTAATTTGTAAATACACCGACCATTCATAATATTGTAAAGTATTTTAGAACTGGTTTCTGTATTTTATCACCATTTTAGTCAATGATTGTGTATTGATATATAATATACACATAAAAAGGATTGTAACAATGGAAAACTATCACAAAAAATTGGTTAAAGGGAGTGACCGGCTATGTATGGTAGTTGAACTGAGTATGCAGTATTGTGGACAATTTTTTTAGGATTCATTTAGCACATATAAACGTTTCTATGATGTATAATCACCAAGTTTGTGCGCAAAGTCGACTTTCAAAATCGTCTTGTTGAGAGGATACCATTGACAATTTTGTTTTTAAAATTATTAAAAAATTACGCCAAAAATGTAAAAAAATATTTCTACAATAAACTGATTGCATAAATGGAAACAGGTTGGAAAAAACTTACCCTCATTTTTAAAAAGTTTGTTTTATAGGATTGATCAATTGAAAATCTACATATGAAGATGATAATTTTCTCCACTCAATTAATAGTCATTTAAAATTAATATTTTTAACAAAAAATCCTTTTTATTTAAAGTATAATTATATATATATATATATATATCTGGTCGTAATATTTCACCAGAGATCACATTTTAAAATATTGAAATTTAATGTATTCTGTCAAATAACTTTATCTTTATCGTTATCTTTATCTTTACCATTCATCACATTTTATAAATATAACATGCTAATAATGTTTATATTAAATAAATAAATAAAACAGTCACCCATCAGTCCTAAGAGAGGTATGGGAAGAGCCCACGTCACCAAAGGGAGTAGCGGGGTGTCATTGGCGGTTGGCCACACAGGCCAAAGTGTGAACCACCAAGCATTTAATTTTTGTAATTCCAAACGTTATGAGTAAATTTCATTGCCGCCCGGATTCTCGATAAGCTGATTTAGATATACATATCTGAAAATCATGTTGCAGCCAGAGCAGGCGAAACACAAAACTACACAGGAACATTTTGATGAGCAAAAGAAATTTAAAATGAATATATTATACTTATTTCGATGATAAGAGTTTATTGTAGAATTTTTTTTGACATTTTTTCGTCGTTATTTAATGATTAAAAAAAAGATTCTCAAAACGTATCCACCCAAAAAACGATTTTGAACGTCGATTTTGCGCTTAAACTCATCATATAATCGTTTCATATGTCTCAAATGAATCCTAAAGAATTTGTCCACAATACTGCACGCTCAGCTCAACTACCATAGATAGCCGGTCACTCCCTTTAAATGATCACCAAAATAATCTGGAATAGGAAGACGATAATTAACGTATTTTGATCTTTGTATATAATAAATATCCCAAATTTCAGCTGTTGTAAACTACATCGTCGTTGTTTTCCACACTATTTTAAGGACCACTGTATAATACCATAAATTGAAATCAGTTACATGTTAAATTACACAACGTTAATACACGAGTTCAAAACAAAATACAAAAGCTTGGCTACAGGGTGCCCAAATAAACAAACAGATGGCTGGATCAGTTTTTTTGGACAATCTGAGAAAATACCGAATTTTCAAATTTTGTCTCAAGGACTCTCATCTTTAAATCACACAATATAAGCTTGCAAATTTCTAACAAACATTTTTTTCAGATAAATAATTGACGTTGGAATTAATTATTTGAAACTTCAAATATGTCGTGGTAAAGCATGTTTTTCATTTTTCTTGTGCTTTATAATATTTGGCTTAGTTCTAGAACCGAATTTAATGAATTGGAGAGGTCGCTCAACTACATACTGCCAGTTCAACTACTTCTCAAGTGTTCCCTGGCTCAAATTCGATTTAAAATTTTGAACAACCCTAATGCTGGAAAATTAGCATTAAATTCCAACCAATCAGAGCGCCACAAACATTGAGTCCATCAATCTATTAGCTGAAATAAAACTTGGCTTTTATTTCCTGGGATAGTTCAAAGTGAACCAGTAACGAAAATACGAGGTTAAACCAGTTCTACGTAGTTCAACGACTTCTCACAATTCATTAAATCCAATCCCTGGTTAGTCTATTTTCAATAAATTACTTTGACAAGGTTAACATTAATTTAAATAATATCAATATTAAAAAAGGTGGAAATAACGAGAAGAAAAGTATAAGTAAAGTATAAAAGGAATATAAAAAAAGAAGGCAGGATTAGACTAAGAAAAGAATAAGTAAAGTAGAAAAGGAATATAAAAAGAAGGCAGGATTAGACTAAGAAAAAAAGCACATGAGGAGGAAAAAGTAGAAAAACAGGTGAAAGAAAAAATAGAGGAAAGAATAAGAGAGGTAACACTTAATATGAAAGTGAAGAAAAAGATGAAAGGAAAAAAGGAAAAAATTAAGAAAGTATATTCAAATCTAAAGATGATGATGAATTTTCTAGTATTAGCTCTTAAACGCTACAGGGTTCATATAAGAATATAGATAAAAATTTAAAAAAAGGAAAAATGCTTAATAAAAAATGTAGATATAGTATTAGATCTACAGTGCTACAAAGTTCACATGAGAATAAGAATGGAAATCTAAAATAAGAGATAATAATGAATGTATCCTTTAGTATTTATAAAGTGGTACAAAGTTCATATAAGAAAGAAGAATGGAAATCTAAAATAAGAGATAATAATGAATGTATCATTTAGTATTTATAAAGTGGTACAAAGTTCATATAAGAAAGAAGAATTGAAATTGAAAATAAGAGATAATAATGAATGTATCATTTAGTATCTCTAAAGTGCTAAAGGGTTCACATAAGAAAGAAAAATGGAAATTAAAAAGAAAAGATAATAATGAATGTATCATTTAATATTTCTTGAGTGATTAAGGCTTCACATAAGAAAGAAGAATGGAAATTAAAAAGAAGAGATAATAATGAATGTATCCTTAAGTACTCTACAGTGCTACAGGGTTTACGTATTCCGAATGTTGGGGTGCATCAGTTCCAAAAATAACATTACTTCGCTTCTCAGCCCAGAACGTGAACAGAAAGGAAAATACAAGAACAATTATTCCTGAAACACAATAACATATAATAAGGCATTTGCCATTTTCTGTTGTGCGCATATGCCCCGTAAAATTCCAAAACAAAGAGAGGGGGATTGAATTTTGTAGATACAGAAATATAATATTTGGCAGCTAAATGTAAGACATATGGCCGCAGCGCTCGGCCCAGAAAGTGTCTTAACCTAACCTAACCCTAAATAAATACTAATTTGATTATTTTTCTGGATCTACAAAATTCAATCCCCTTTTCTCTGTTTTGGAATTTTACGGGGCATATCCCAAATAAAAAGGTATGAAAATCTAAAATGACATAAATCTTTTTTTCATTAATTGCATGCTAAAATTTCAATATTATTCGTTAGTTTTGGCATTCAAGAGGCCGCTGGAAAATCTATGATTTCTAACATATTTAGAAAAATTTTGAATCTCTCAGAGTCAATGTCTTGATTCACAAATTCTCTGTTATATAATTTTGAAAGTACAGATCGATTTACTTTTATAACTGCTTGACACACCCCATTTAATTGGAATTGACAGGAAAACGGATTCAGAATTTAGNAGGAAAACGGATTCTGAATTTAGGATTTAATTTCGAACAAATATTAGGATAATTATTGAATAGATAGTCAATTACTTTGATATTTTTTTTATTATTTCTTAATTTTCTGAATTAGTTTTAAATTTTCATGTATAGTTCTGCAATATTTTCTGAGATTTTCTCTTTTTTCGTCGTTTATTGTGAAAGCAACTTTTGTCAATCCGAAGGCACTTACTAGAAATGTAAATGACACCAGTGTCCAGTACGTTTCGAGGGTTGGACTAATTTAATTTCTGAACTTTCTAACGCGGAACAGATTCTAAAATTTCTCTTTTTGATTTTAGAGGGTTTAACTTAAAAGGCCGAAAATAGAAACATCAATTGATAATAATCCATTTTTAAAATTAAAAACATGGATACTCGTTCATACTTAATCTTACACAGCTTTACAGGGTGCCATTATAAATCTGAGACAATTGATCTATTAAGGGTCATTTGAAATTACAAAACGAACCGAGAGCTCTACTTTTTTCTTACCTATAGCAAGAGTGAAGTGCTGACTGGCAGGGCTTGCTTTTAGAAACATTCTTCCAGATAGAGATTTCCAAATAGATTCTGTCCAAGTTGGATACTGACCACTGAAATTAACAGTTTATAGAGCGCAGGATCCTTTTTATTTTGCTGCGGATCCAGATCCTGAATCTTTCCTGTTAATAAATGGATCCGGATCCTGGATCTATCCTCTTAATAAATGGATCCGGATCCTGGATCTGTCCTCTTAATAAATGGATCCGGATCCTGGATCTGTTCTCTTAATAAATGGATCCGGATCCTGAGTTTGTCCTGTGAATAAATGGATCCGGATCCTGGATCTGTCCTCTTAATAAATGGATCCGGATCCTGGATCTGTCCTGATAATAAATAAATCCGGATCCTGGATCTGTCCTGTAAATAAATGGATCCGGATCCTAGATCAGTCCTGTAAAAAATAGATCCGGATCCTGATCAGTCAAGTAAGTAAATGGATCCGGATCCTGGATCTGTCCTGTTAATAAATGGATCCGGATCCTGGATCTGTCCTGTTAATAAATGAATCCGGATCCTGGATCTGTCCTGTTAATAAATGAATCCGGATCCTGGATCTGTCCTGTAAATAAATAAATCCGGATCCTGGATCAGCATGTATATAAATAGATCCGGATCCTGGATCACTCCTGTAAATAAATGTACAACTTGGCTAACATTTGTTGAGTGAACCCATATGGGTACTTTGGGAGGTAACATAGGCTAAAATATCGATTTATTTTTCTTAAAAATTTTTTTTTTTAATTTGACGAACAACGCCGGGGCACTTCAGCTAGTAATATATAATATCGAAACTCAGATTTAAAAATCCTACCTTGCCCAATCATAGGTTTCTATAATTCCTTTCTCAAAGGCTGGGCTCAAGGCTAGAGTTCTATCCACAGTGGTTCTATAGCAACTACCGCACACTGGGCCTAGTTATGGTCAAAAATTATTCTATAAAGATCTCCAAAACTGCTGAAAAAAAATTAATCAGCTGATACAGGACACAATAGAAGAAGTTGGTTCAGCTAACTGATTCAGATAAAACAGCAGATTGAGCTTAATCAGCTGATTCAGCGAATCCCTCTGACAATACCTATTATTTCAAAGTGGAGTGGGATGACTTTACTAGAGAAAGTGTAGTTTCCAGGTAAA
>NW_019397645.1:0-56741 GCF_000591075.1 Eurytemora carolleeae | reverse complement strand
TTGTTGCAATCTGCTGGACAGATTTAACTTACTGACAATATAGAAGGATTTGTTGCAATCTGCTGGACAGAATCCTTCAATAGCGGAACTCATGATAGATTCTTCAACCACTTGGTTTAACTCCTCTAATCCGTCTTCACCACCAGATTCAGCATTCAATCCTGAAGGAATTGAGTCTTTGTCACAAACTCTGATTTCTAATCCCTTTATCTTTGGAATCTAAAGTCGTAGACCTTTGACATTTCAAACTATGACTTCTGTTAGATCGAATAATAATATCAAAGGTTTACGACAGTGGGTTCCAAAGATATAGGGATTAGAAAATCAGAGTTTGTGGCAAGGACTCAATTCCTTTATGGGAACAATTTAAAATACCAAAACGTGGAGCTTGGAATTGATAAAAGAACTCTGAACCCCCCCCCCCTTCCATGTACAGTGGTAGGCGACTATATCAATAAAGATTACGTTCGATTTCAATTTTGACGTATTTCAAGCCGTTAAACAGCATAGATAAACGTAACCATAGAAGTCAAGAGAAGCTGTTAATTAAAAAAGATTTTCTTTGACTACTTGTAAGCTTGTAAGTCGAAAAAAAACTTGTAAACAATCAAAACTTAAATAAAAAAGTCGTCTCCATTGTATTGATATAATCGCCTACCACTTTATGATGTCCTTTCGCTATTCCAGTTTAGATTAGGTTAAGACAGATAGATCGGGTCATTGAGGTTTCACATATATTTAAACAGAAGAGGAGGGGGCAGGAGGAGGCCTTATTTGCTGGAAATCATTTCATTTATCATCTTTGAGAATCTAATGTTACATATGTAAGGGAAGCACGACACTATTAGATACTGGGTTACCCACTAAGGATGAGACTCCAAAGATGACTGTAAAGAAATTACACTGTCTATTTCTTTATATTCATGATTCCCTGTAATTGTAAACAAGTTTCTTCCTTTGCTAATTCATTTTATAAACAAAACAAACTATATTCAAAGACTTGATTTAAGCTTGGAACCGTCATATTTTAAGAGTTTTAGGTTTCTTTACATTCTCATCATTTGTGAGGCAACAACTTTTCCGTCCATTGTTTCTCCGTAATATAGCATTTACTGCACAGAAAACTGAACTAGGTGGGAAAATGTTTGAAATCTGACTGAAAAGGAGACAATTATGTTTTCTATGGTTATCCACCGCTAGCTATTTACCCGAGATTGGAGACGGAACGTCGTCTTCTATATTATCCCACCATTTCTCAACTCTGGAGGCGTTCATATCTCTGGCAGCTTGTTCAATACAAGAACATTCAGTGTACATTTTTATTTTCTAAACAAATCTTTTTTATGTTTGTTTTCTCTGTTAATATATTTATTTGAAAAAAGATTAATTTCAAATTGAGGTATGGAAAAAGCGTTATATTAGTTTTTGCATTTAAGTTAGTAGATATATGATTACACTAGTTTTGTTCATGTTAGCGTAATCTTTACTTTTAATAGTTCCAGTAAATTGAAAGATCAACAAAAAATAATAAAATTAAAAATATAAAGCTTTAAAATCAAAAATCTCCTTGCCATGAAAAAAAGGAATAAAGTTTAAACGAAACGGTTACATTTAAAATGCGAAAATTTTAGGTGTGTAAAAAAAGATTGTCATGTTTTCTTACCTTACTCTTTTTTCCTCTGCTTTTAATTGGGATTGAACTTCTGAAATATTTTTTTAAAATGAAAAATCAAATATATTCGATGAACGCACAGTGTAAACTTTTAACAAATCCTAAATATTTTATAAAAATTGTGTTAAAATATAATATATTAACTTGATTTAAACTTCAGTAAAGCTAATCCATAAAAATATCTTTAATAATTACTTTTTAAGGAAAGGAAACCTTAATTGAGGTTTTAAATTAACAGCCGCAATTTTATTTTTTTATTTTTGTATTCTCATTTTATAATTTTCTATTCGTATTCTCAATTTATAATTTTCTATTCGTATTCTCATTTTATAATTTTCTTTTCATATTCTAATTTTATAATTTTCTATTCGTATTCTCATTTTATAATTTTCTATTCGTATTCTCATTTTATAATTTTCTATTCGTATTCTCATTTTATAATTTTCTATTCGTATTCTTATTTTATAATTTTCTTTTCGTATTCTAATTTTATAATTTTCTATTTGTATTCTCAATTTGTAATTTTCTATTCGTATTCTCATTTTATAATTTTCTATTCATATTCTCATTTTATAATTTTCTATTCATATTCTCATTTTATTATTTTCTATTCATATTCTTATTTTAAAATTTTTTTATTCGTATTCTCATTTTATAATGCTCTATTCGTATTCTCATTTTATAATTTTCTATTTGTATTCTCAATTTTTAATTTTCTATTCGTATTCTCATTTTATAATTTTCTATTCATATTCTCATTTTATAATTTTCTATTCTTATTCTCATTTTATAATTTTCTATGCGTTTTCTCATTTTATAATTTTCTATTCTTATTCTCATTTTATAAATCTTCAAATTTGTTGAATTAATCTTTCAGAGATTTTTCTTTTCACTATTGAACGCTAAAAGGGACAATAGATTTCCACTTAATTCCTTCTGTAGGATAACAGTAGAATTCTTGGAATCTGGGCTATAGTGAATGTTCGTGAAAAATTAAAAGAGGTTTTGCCAAAAATAGATAAAAAGATTTAAAATATGCAATAAGATTTTTTTAGAGAGTACGTTATGATTTAGATCTTTTTTTAAAAAGTACGTGATGATTTACATTTATTTAGAGAGTACGTGATGATTTAGATCTTTTTTAGGGAGTACGTGATGATTTAGATCTTTTTTAGAGAATACGTGATGATTTAGATCTTTTTAGAGAGTACGTGATAATTTACATCTTTTTAGAGAGTACGTGATGATTTAGATCTATTTAGAGAATACTTAATGATTTATATCTATGTAGAAAGTACGCGATGATTTAGATCTTTTTAGAGAGTACGTGATGATTTAGATCTTTTTAGAGAGTACGTGATGATTTAGATCTTTTTAGAGGGTACGTGATGATTTAGATCTTTTTTAGAGAGTACGTGATGATTTAGATCTTTTTTAGAGAGTACGTGATGATTTACATCTTTTTAGATAGTACGTGATGATTTAGATCTTTTTAGAGAGTACGTGATGATTTACACCTTTTTAAATTTTCCAGAAAGCTTAGCGCCAAACGAATAAAGCACTTAAAGAGAAAAAAAGATTTTTGTCCTAAAATATATCGCTTAGGTTAATATTTTGACACATGCTTAAAATTCCAATAAAAGTAAGATATAAAATAGTTAAAAAATTTAAAATAAAGAAGAAATTTAATTTTTGTTTCTGAAAGACGTCATTTTATTGTTCAGTAAACGTGTACCTGCATCCTGCTCCACACGGAGAATAGAACATAGTTACACCGTCTTCGGAGCAAACAGGGTCAAACTTGGACTCTATGGTAAACCATAAATAATAAAGAAATTGAGTTTTGGCAACCAACTCAAATTTTTTAGTTCTTATATCTTTGCAACCTGATGATGTAAACCTTTGATATTTTAACCAATAGACTAAATGATCTAAGAATATGCTAGTCAGAATTGAAGGCAAATTTGTTTTAAAAAAAAATGCGAAACAGAAAGTTGTTGAGAAGACATTATTACATATTAGTTATTTGAAATTCGGTGATGGTTATGAACCAAACCTCTGTAAAGTAAATATAGTAAATGTTATAGTGGCACATTTTATTGAAAATATATTTCGGTCTGGGTTGACCCTAGTCTCAAAATAAACAAAAACAACCCCCCCCCCTGAAAAGAAAACATCTAAGCCCCCCTCCATGGACAAATTTCTGAATAAGTCCCTGGACTGCCATTTTCTTTAGCTTTATCAAGATAACAGTAGATAGTGTAGACAGTGAACTATTTGAGAGATGATGTAAAGTGATATTTAAGAGATGATGTAAANTAAGAGATGATGTAAAGTGTCATTTTCTCGAACTTTCACTTCAAATATTATTTCTCAATATTTAAATAAACGATAAAAATCAATATTCACCTGAACAGAGACAATCATTACTGCAATTTCCCTCATACACAACCAGCTCAGTAGGACAGTTTATCTGAATCAAAACATATATTTTTAAAAACCATTACTTCAACTTCACTATATCATTCCTAACAGAAAATTATAATTTTTACCTGAACAATCAGATTCTTACCTGAAAAATTATAATTCCTGCCTAAAAAATCAGAAATCCTACCAGAAAATTATAATTCCTCATTATAATTACTACCTCAGAATTTAAATTGTACCTAAAAAATAATAATTCCTATCTGAAAAAATCAGATTTCTACCTGAAAATTATAATTCCTTCCTGAAAAATGAGATTTCTACCTGAAGAATTATAATTCCCATTTCAGAATTTATAGATTATACCTGAAAAATAATAATTCCTAGCTCAAAAATTAAAATTCCTACCTGAGAAATTATAATTCCTAGCTCAAAAATTAAAATTCCTACCTGAAAAATTATAATTCCTAGCTCAAAAATTAAAATTCCTACCTGAAAAATCATAATTCTACCTGAAAAATTATAATTCCTACCTGACAAATTATAATTTCTACCTGACAAATTATAATTCCTAGCTCAAAAATTAAAATTCCTACCTGAAAAATCATAATTCTACCTGAAAAATTATAATTCCTACCTGACAAATTATAATTTCTACCTGACAAATTATAATTCCTACCTGACAAATTATAATTTCTATCTGAAAAATTATAATTCCTAGCTCAAAAATCATAATTCTACCTGAAAAATCGCGAATATTGCCACAATTGCAATAATCCCAACAAACACGTTCCAAGCCTGCAGAGTTCGAGCTTTGAACTTATATCTTCCGATTAAATATCCACTCAGGATCAATCCTAGATATATAAAATCAATTAATCATTAATAAAAATCAAGCAAATATTGGGGGGTTTGAAAGAGAAATAACAAAACAAAAACAAAATTTGCATTGAATACGCGTATTAATTACTAGTTGCAAAAATATTGTGAGTTTGAAAAAACATGAAAATAAACACTTCCGAATTTTTTTAAAAAAGATGAAAAGACAAAATATAATAATATTCTGAATCCTATGTTCAGCTAAACTTCTCAATATCAATCTAGATATTAATATGCTTAATCTTATATAAAATATAATCAGATAGATATTTTGTGATCTTATTTCGACCATTTCAGTCGGGTTTCCCGAGCCAGAACTCAAGATTGTTTTTTTCTTTTGGTATTTTTTAAAAAGTAAATAGAAAATAATTCTTTATTAACAATCAAAACAGGGCTTTTCCCCTGGTTTGACACCAATCCAAATATATATTTTTGTTCCCATTAGATATTTGAAGGAAAAAGAAAAGCTTTTGTCTTCAGCTCCTGTTTACACAAGCAATTCGCAAATATTTATAATTTTTTCGCCAGAATTTACATTTTTTAGTTGACGTATTGTCTAAATGCTAACTGTTCTTTAAAATTTAATTATTTTTGTTTCCTTATATTTATAAATGTTGCCTGCATGGAAGTCATAAATACTCCAATTTCAATTCCAATACAAACAGAAACACATAAAGAATTCAAACTGAACAAAACTAAACATTATGATCCCTATATCTGTCGTAGATCTTTGATATTTTAAACTAGGAATTCTGTCAGACCAAATAGCCTAAGTTTGAAATATCAACGGTTTATACCATCAGGTTTCAAAGAAATAGGGAGAGCAAATTTGAGTTTGTGGCAAAAATTGAATTTCTTTGAAAACTATTTCTTAAAAAATTTTCACAGAAGTTAATCCTTAAAACCACTACTTCTGAACCCAGGTTCAAGTTAAAGAAAGCTGAGCTGAGGCCGAATTTAAAGAATTTGATCCGCAGCTTAAATTTAAACCGTGGCTCAAATATGGTTTGTTTCACTTAAAAATTGTATTACATTTTCTAAGATTTAAGCCGGCGCTCAATTTAAACCGGTTTTTGGCAGATATTATACGCGGCTCAAATTCATTAAATTCGGAAACTGGTTCAACTACGTCGATGCAGTTCAGCTTTTTCTCGATATTAATTGAATCCGAAATACACGATATTATCAACTAACCTATTGATGTTCCCAGTGCATTTGCTATCCCTGAGAATGATCCTGTGCTGGAGGCTTTCTGCCGGAATCCAAACTCAAAAACCTTATTTAGGAAATGTTTCAGCTGGTTTTAGGCCACGTAAGCCAAGATATTCACTATGCAGGCTCTCATGCAAAAATCAAGCAGTATTTTGTCAATTACTCCTTTTAAAACTTAAGTTAGAATCAAGGTTGAATTTTTAAATGTTGGTGAGGAAAAACTAAAGGCCAAGTCCTTGTTTGTGAAACGGTACCGTTGTGAATTTGATAGCACTCTTTGAATGGAGAGTTCGTTAAATTTGATAAATTTATAAAGATATTCTCAAGCAAATCTCGGGATTTGGATTACTATAAATGTAATAAATAAATGTCAATTTCTCAATACGAAATTTTATAAAAGAAATAAAAAAGCATTTGAATAACGAATTTCTCTTAAATCTTACCTTAGGGATAAAAGTAATAAATCCTATAAATCCCGCGAGCAGAGCGACTGTTGAGAGACTAGAGTAAACCCAAACTTTATTCCTGTAAAATAATTTTTTAAAATTTTAGATTTAAAAAAGAAATTGTTTACAGTCCATTAGATTTTACTTTTATTAAACCTGTTTGTATCATTCTTCATTACATTGTTGAAATGCTGTGCTATAAACTAGAATATAAAGGAATTGAGTGTTTGCCACAATCTCTGATTTTCTAAACCCTATATATTTGCAACCCAATGTCGTAGATTTTAGATATTTAAAAGTATGAATTCTGTTAGATCAAATAATGTTAGTTTGAAATATCAAAGGTTTGCACCATCAGGTTTCAAAGATATAGATATAATACTATTGAGTTTGTGGCAAAGACTCAATTCCTTTAAAAAGTTTGAAAAAAATTCTTTACAAAAAAGCGAATTTAAAATATATTTCCTAAAACAGTTTTGAATCGGTTTAAGTGTTGTTAAATATGTTAGATTATAAATATTTACCGAGCTAATCTGATAATCCGTAGTTTAGTTTCTGTTAAGTATTCTTTCAGAGGTTTATCTTCCTGTTCAAATATTTTACTTCATTTTGATTTTACTTAATCAAATTTAAACTAATAAAAGAGAAATATTCAGAGTATTTTAAAGGTTGTATTTTGAGTATTTTAAAGGAAGTAAAGAGTGTCTAAATTTGAATTTTAGGACGGATATGGAGCGATTTTTTTGCCACAAATTCCGAATTTATAATCGTTATATCATTGCAACCCGATGTCGTAGACCTAAGATATTTTTTAAACTACGAAATTTGTTGCGTCACAGGTTTACACCTACAGTTTGCGAAGATATAGGGATTAGAAAATTTTCGTTTGTGGCACCATCACAGGCTCAAGTCCTTTTATCTCCTCATAAAAACATCCTCTCCAATATTGGATCATTAAAAGACAAATGAAATAAAAATTTAACACAAAACGTTATTGTTTGTGTAGGGAAGGGTTGAAGGAACCGATGGAGGGGAGTTTCATTGAATGAATTGAATCTTTGCAACAAACTTTAATTTTATAAATCCAATATCCTTCCAACCTGATGGTGTAAACCTTAGACATTTCAAACATAGACAAAAATTCATATTTTGAAATATCTCAGGTCTACGGCATTGGGTTGCAAAGATATAAGTATTACGCAATCAGAGTTTGAAGGAAAGACAATATTCATTTCTCAATTTAAGTAAAATTTCCTGTTCTTTGTTTAGTTTCTCCAGACGCACTGCATCCGTTTCCTCATCCGTCTCTAGTCTCTCAGGGAACAGAGCTGAACATAATCAGCTGATAAAGAGCTAAACATAATCAGTTGATAGAGAGCTGAACATAATCAGCTGATGGAGAGCTGAACATAATAAGCTGATAAAGAGCTGAACAAAATCAGCTGGTAAAGAGCTAAACATAATAAGCTGATAGAGAGCTGAACATAATCAGCTTATAGAGAGCTGAACGTCATCAGCTGATAGAGAGATGAACCTAATCAGCTGATAGAGAGCTAAACATAATAAGCTGATAGAGAGTTGAACATAATCAGCTTATAGAGAGCTGAACGTCATCAGCTGATAGAGAGATGAACATAATCAGCTGATAGAGAGCGGAACATAATAAGCTTATAAAGAGCTGAACATAATCAGCTGATAGAGAGCTGAACCTAATTAGCTGATAGAGAGATGAACAAAATCAGCTGATAGAGAGCTGAACATAATCAGCTGATAGAGTGCTGAACATAATCAACTAGGATGAGAACTGAACTAAATCAGCCAGTACAGAGAACTGAACATAATCAGCTAGGATAGAGAACTCAACATAATCAGCTAGGATATAAAACTGAACATAATCAGCTAGGATAAAGAACTGAACATAATCAGTTAGGATATAGAACTGAACATTATCAGCTAGGATAGAGAACTGAACATCATCAGCTAGGATAAAGAACTGAACATAATCAGCTAGGATATAGAACTGAACATAATCAGCTAGGATATAGAACTCAACATAATCAGCTAGGATATAGAACTGAACATAATCAGCTAGGATATAGAACTCAACATAATCAGTTAGGATATAGAACTGAACATAATCAGCTAGGATAGAGAACTGAACATAATCAGCCAGAATAGAAAAACGAACATAATCAGCCAAGAAAGGAAGCTAAATTAGTAGGCTGAAAGTTAAATTTAAGAAAAAACTCTTAAAAGATCTAAATAAACAAATATTTTGTTAAACAAAATAATAAATAAAAGAACTGATGATTTGTCCCAGACTCTCCTTTTCTTTAAATTATAGCTATCAACATTTAACATTAAACATCTAAGTTCTGAAGAAGTGGAAAATACGATTAGGAGCAGAGTCATCTGTTCCTTTGTCTTCAAACTTAACAATGGTGAGCTGTTCAAATTATATTTTTGAAAATCATTTTTAGTTTAATTTTTAATTTATAGTTTTATTAAATTGTTCAATTAAACCTAACTGTGGTTGTAAACCTTATCATGCTCTTTGATTAATTCACTTTAACATGAAAATACGAAAATAAAAAGATTTAAACAGGATAACAATAATTTACAGAAAATTCGTGAATTTGCTTCTGATTTCTGTAATGTGTTACATAAATGCATTTGGTTCCTGTTATGTTATATAAAAATGCTTTTGGTTCCTGTTATGTTATATAAAAATGCATTTGGTTCCTGTTATGTTATATAAAAATGCTTTTGGCTCCTGTTATGATTTGCGTGCGGAATTGGTAGACCAAATTGAAATTTCTCTAAACCTGACAAAAAAAAGTTTCAACAACCTTTTTTTATGATGTTTCCTTCTCTATGTAAAATATATTTATCCCCTAAAATCGCCTTTTCCAGTGTTGACTTCCTGCACCCGGGTAAACTGAGTGCGGGCGTTCAAGACTAACGCGTCAGGTGAGGACGTGCGAAAAAAGTGATTTTTCTAGTGCATGAAGTGATACGAGGGTGTTCTTCATCACCTCCCAGCGCGCACGACACGAACACCTGCGCGCACTCACTTTACAGCCTGGGCCGAGGAGATCGCAAGATGCAAGATTAAATTTTATTGATTAAATAATAAATATATTATAATATGCTATTATTTTTCAACTGAAAATTGTTGCCCAATCTTTAATTCAGTATTTATAATACAATTTTTACGGATTTACAATTTTTTCCGATTGATTTTCAAAATTTTACGAAAATCAAAAAATTTTCGAAAACATTTTTTGTGATTCATAAACATTTCCTTGAGTCATGTGAGGTCAAACAAAAATTTGGGCCCGATCGGTTCAGCCGTTTTGACGTTTGTCGGTTACTAACAAGCAAACAAACACACAGATAAGTAAACACTTATAAACAAAGAATCATCCTTAAAAAATATTTGTAGAATTTTTTTCTCTCAAAAGTTTTAGAGATTTCAATTTGGTCTACGAATATATTGCAACTCACCCTGTATATAAATTCATTTTCAGTTTCTGTTATGTAATATAGAACGGAGCAATATTTGCTTTCATGCTAACAAACTGCACAAAAGTTTTGCTTGTGGGGGGGCGGGGGGGGGGGGCTACTGGATAAATGATG
This sequence comes from Eurytemora carolleeae, assembly GCF_000591075.1. Classification (NCBI taxonomy): domain Eukaryota; kingdom Metazoa; phylum Arthropoda; class Copepoda; order Calanoida; family Temoridae; genus Eurytemora; species Eurytemora carolleeae. Next base: position 46,469 of record NW_019397645.1, on the reverse strand, counting down.
TCCGGGGGTAAGTGGGTTCTACTTTGTTAAAGAGAATCCTAAGAAGCATAAGACCTCTATGAACAATACAGATTTACTGGTTAAATAAAATACAATATTATGCTTTCTTATCGTTACTGAAATGGATATATCTAGTTGTTAATTACATAAGCAAGTTACTGAAGTGGATATGTCCAGTTGTAAAGTACATAAGCAAGTTACTGAAGTGGATATATCTAGTTGTTAAGTATACATAAGCAAGTTACTGAAGTGGATATGTCTAGTTGTAAAGTACATAAGCAAGTTACTGAAGTGGATATATCTAGTTGTTAAGTATACATAAGCAAGTTACTGAAGTGGATATGTCTAGTTGTTAAGTACATAAGCAAGTTACTGAAGTGGATATGTCTAGCTGTTAAGTACATAAACAAGGCCTTGAAATGAACCACGAGTTAATCTTTATATGGATATTGTTTCTCAAATTATCTACATATGAATCATCTAAACTAAAACAAATGTACATATCTATAATCTAACCATTACCTAAGAAAGGAGCAATGAAAATAGTGAGTCCGGATATTATGATAAATCCCATCCACCAGGCTCCAAGCCATCCTGGATCCCCCTCTTTAAGTCCTACATCCAACCCTGAGAAAAAAATTTCATTTAATTGTTTAGTCCTACATCCAACTCTAAGATATAAAGTAATATTAAATCCTTCCGTCCTACATCAAACCCTAAGAAATATATTTTTATTCAATTGTTTAGTCTAACATCCAACCCTGAGAAATATATTTTTATTCAATTGTTTAGTCCTACATCCAACCCTGAGAAATATATTTTTATTCAATTGTTTAGTCCTACATCCAACCCTGATAAATATATTTTTATTCTATTGTTTAGTCCTCCAACCCTGACAAATATATTTTTATTCAATTGTTTAGTCCTACATCCAACCATGAGATATAAAGTTTTATTCAATTGTTTAGTCCTATATCCAACCCTGAGATATAAAGTTTTATTCAATGGTTTAGTCCTACATCCAACCCTGAGAGATATCGTTTTATTCAATCCTCCCGTCCTACATTCAACTCTGAGAAATATATTTTATTTAAACGTGTAGTCCTACATCCAACCCTGAGAATAGAATGTAATTCAACTGACTTGCATAAAACAATGAGCTAAGTAACGTACAAGAACTGGTCTCCTCTTTAGGTGTGTCGCTAAGTATAAAAATTAATTCTGGTAAAATCTAGTAGATTTGAATTGGATGCACATTTTGTAGATACAAATCTAGACAACAATTCAACCATCCAACCATCCATCCTTCCAGCTATCCAACCATCCAATCATCCAACCATCCAACCATCCATCCTTCCAGCCATCCAACCATCCAATCATNAACATCCAACCATCCAATCATCCAATAATCCAAACATCCAACCATCCAATCATCCAATAATCCAAACATCCAACCATCCAATCATCCAATAATCCAAACATCCAACCATCCAATCATCCAATAATCCAAACATCCAACCATCCAATCATCCAATAATCCAAACATCCAACCATCCAATCATCCAATAATCCAAACATCCAACCATCCAATCATCCAATAATCCAAACATCCAACCATCCAATCATCCAATAATCCAAACATCCAACCATCCAATCATCCAATAATCCAAACATCCAACCATCCAATCATCCAATAATCCAAACATCCAACCATCCAATCATCCAATAATCCAAACATCCAACCATCCAATCATCCAATAATCCAAACATCCAACCATCCAATCATCCAATAATCCAAACATCCAACCATCCAATCATCCAATAATCCAAACATCCAACCATCCAATCATCCAATAATCCAAACATCCAACCATCCAATCATCCAATAATCCAAACATCCAACCATCCAATCATCCAATAATCCAAACATCCAACCATCCAATCATCCAATAATCCAAACATCCAACCATCCAATCATCCAATAATCCAAACATCCAACCATCCAATCATCCAATAATCCAAACATCCAACCATCCAAACATCCTCCAAACAAAGAGCAATCCAATCATTCAACCATGAAATCCAACACTCAACTCAACTCAACTCAACAACAAATTAATATATAAAAAATTGAAACTTTAATTATGGTTTCTATCTTGAATTTTTCTCTTTTGCATAAAAAATCCAATATATAATAAAGAAAATATGAACCACGTACTCAATATTCTATTATCTAAAAACACAAAGGAAAACAACTTCCGGCCTTTTTACAATATCGAATATTTACAGCGTCTATAGAATTCAATTTACAAATAAACTAGTAGAAGGTAATATAAAAATTTACAACTTACTATCTCATTATCTTAAATGCTGAGAGAATGATTACCTGGAATAACATAGAATGATAGACAGAATGTTCCAAGGATAGAGCCAAGGGCTGGACCTATGGTTCTAGCCGCGCTGATTACTCCTGCACAAAATAAAGTCACGATCAATATTTCAATTAGAATCTTAATGAACTCAGAGCTTTTCAGGCCGAGTTTGTTTGTCAAAATGTTGAAAGACGGTTCCTGCTAATTTTTTCTTGGTCTATTGGTTTATTGTTTACCTAAAATTAATGGAGAGTTTTTCTTTGGAACATTGTCATCTACGAATGGAATCCCAAAGGAGAAGTAGAATGATGTTCCAAACCCAGAAATGAAGAATCCGAAGAATATTGTGAGAAGTCCAGACCAGTCCCGCACCCTAGAGGGAGAGAGAGAAATATTAAATACAAAATGTTTTATAAATAGTTTTATTAGGAACCCTGCTTTGCCCAAATACCTTCCCTTAAAAGTTCACCTACTCAACTTAATTTTTTTAACCAAGCTAAGAAAAATTTCTGTAGTTCTACCAAGTTCATAATTTGATTTAAATCGGTGGAAAGGTTCAATTGATATGATCGGACATAAAAACTAACTAAGAGAGTTGATTAAGTAATGTATATACTATATATACAGATTTTACTAATTTTTTAATTCAAGATGCATATTCAGTTTCATACTCGGTCGTCTTTATGGTTTAATGTTTAGTGGGACGAACTGAACTTTGGCTAAATAATTTAACTCATATCTAAATTGTCTTATAATAATACTTTCTGTCTTCTACCAATATCCATCTATTTTATTTGCAGTGAACAAAAGTTAACACCTAATTTAATTGAAAAAGAGCTCGCTACAAAATATACACTTATTTTTGTTAAGCATACATTTTACTCTTTAATTTAATTTTAGAGAACTTGTATAAAAGTTATACAAGTTAAGAAATACTCCGAAACCTAGAATTCTTTTTCATTATTTATTTAATGCTATAACAGAAGTTAATCTTACTTTTCTGTTTTCGTGATATTGTATTATTAATATTAATATTCTCATCTTCCGTACATGATGATTGGGATTATATGATTTACAATATTCTTAATCTGATAGTTTTTCTTTTTCGATTTACACCCCCCCCCCACCACCACCACCACAACCTACCATGGAATACAGATATAGAAAAAAAGAGAACATTCAAATCTAGGAAAATGAAGAATGGGGACATTACGCTATACTAAATGTGTACCGGCCCAGGACCATACCGTACTTTCCAGGGAATATAGGAATAAAGGGAAAGGAAATGGCGCTGGTCTGGCATGAGAAAGCCAGTCGCACTGCTTTGCAGACAAGTTCGATAAATCTTACACACACTCTTTTGGTACAGACACACAACAGTACTACAGTCAAGGAAATTGCAGAACAATGTCTTCAATTATATATAAACTTGAATAACGAGTAGTTTATTGTAAACTTGAATCAAATTATATTCTTTGCATGACAATTTGGCTTTACAGTGTTGACTTAAATATGTAAATTGTATATTACATGCATATTAAACTTATTTTAAGTAAACAATTGTACTCTCCTAGACTGAACAAATAACGAGATTCTTACGTACTGTATAAACCTACAGTACACACCTTTGGTTCGGTAAACTTTACACACACTCTTTTGGTACAGACACACACACATGACGTTTCCGCCCCTTGGTACTTTCTAGATCAAAGGTTCAAGAGATTTTCTCAAAGATTGATGAGATTTCATTAAAAAATAATTGAGATTCTTAAAAAGTTTTCTTAGACTCGATCTGTCTTCATTTTTGTTATGAGAACACCAATACTGCTTCTTCGAATAGTGTAGATGACCTTTTTTATTTATTTTTTGAGTACACGTAACTACAGGGTTAAAGGATGAGACTTCAGAGACGACTGTACGGAATTTATACTTCTGTCTCCTTGTATTCATGATTCCCAGTAGCTGTAAACTTGTTTTTGTTGTTGCAAAATCATTAAATATGACATTCAAGGATATTATTCAATTTAACCTTGATATCGTCAAATTTTAAGAGTAGAGTGTTAGGTCGTCTTTACAGTCTTATCCGGTGTGAGTAACCCTGTATGTAACTTGTGGTGTTCTCCAATTTAGTAATATTCTCTAATTTTCTTAATTATTGTAATTTAATTAAGATTCTTAATTACAACTTACATTATCCCGTGTTAATGTAAATGTAATATGTATATATGAAGAAGGTAGGGACAACACTATACATTTTTAAGCTAATTGCGTAATTTTGCTAATTTCCACTTTTTACATTTTGAAAGAATTTGCCTAATATGAGCGATACAAATATTTTTTCCTTATGGACGGCTACAAGAATATGAAGTTTATACGATCTTTTATCTTAAATATAAAGTAGAGCTAGAGGGTCGAAGGAAAGTTTTTTCAAAAGTGTACATATCTTCTGTACAGCAGTGTTCTGTCTCTGGGTGGTAATGTAAACACAAGACGGATGTCACAGCCTGACATGGGAACCATCTTTCACATAAAAAATCAATGAAATATTCTGGTCATAGGAAACAATCATGTGAATTTTAAACTATCATTTTAAGCTCTCATCTGTTGTGGATAACCCTGTATTTATAAAGATAAAGATAAAGATAAAGATAAAGATAGAAAGGTAGATACGAAAGAACCTGTCAAATCATTCGTTGGGATGTTTAGAAAGATGAAAATTTCCCTGTATGATAATTGAAGGACTGCAGTATGGTTTTGGTGAATTATATTGGCGTACTAAGCCTAGGGGTGTCAGAAATGTTTTTTTTTTGCATATTTTTAAAAACTTCTATAAAACTTTTTAAGTTTAATTTTTGATAAAACTTTTTGTTCTGGATGATTGCAAATATCTATCTAAAACCATTTCTGACACCCCTAGGCTTTGTACGCCAATATAATTCACCAAAACCACACTGCAGTCCTTCAATTATCATACAGGGAAATTTTCATCTTTCTAAACATCCCAACGAATGATTTGACAGGTTCTTTAAACTATGTCTAATATTGAAAAGGAATTCCCTCAGTAAACTGAACTAATGGATCTCGGGTTTCCTACAGGGAGTCCCACATCAAATTAGACCGCGTCAATGGGTCTAAATTACTATTTGGGGGACAAATCAGAAAATTCAAGAAGAATGAATCATTTTAAGAAATTTAATAAGGCTAATAGAAAATTTTGTAGGCAGAAAATGCTAGATTTTTCGCGTATTATGTGCGTATTTTGGCGTTCAAAATTGTTGATAATCTAATATGATATGGGACGCTCTGTATATTTCCAGGTACACCTAGAACTAGGGAGAACTAGGGTGCTCAGGCTCGGATGTCTTAAAACAGCTAGCTGCAGAGGATTCAAAAATAACATGGCGTAACCTCTGGTTGAGAATAAACCATAGAGAATAGAATATATATTAGAGGGGAATTTAAAGAATATCTCGGTATAAATTTTTTTAGTCCCTTTCAGCCTAAAAGTGAGATCAAAGTGTACAAATCATGTAAATGTTCACAAATTATATGCAGTAGAGTACATTAATACAGTATGTTCCCTAGACTATTCATTTAAATTACGAATTTTTTAAATTGTTAAATAAACTTTATAATGAATTAGGTGAATAAAAAACATCATTTGATTTATAGTTATAACGGAAACTCATCGTTTGTAAAGTGAAAGGCATAGAGTCTATGTGAAATGATCATTGGTCAATTATGAAACCAGCCTATTTCATAATTTGGTTTTCTTTTAACAATAATTTTAGATTTTCTATAAAATGATATTACAGGGCCCAAATGGTTATATAGCATAAATATGTGAAGTACACCTGCAGTATGGAAACAGTACAACAAAATGGCCGTTTTACACTTTTTTCTAGTAAATTCCCCTCTAATATATATTCTATTCTCTATGGAATAAACATTGTTAAATCAATGTACAATGCATATTATACCAACTGTAAACACTGTACAGTATATACTCTGTACAACATGTACAGAGTATAATGTACGATGTGTACACTGCTAATCTTCCAAACTCTACAGTGTACAATGCACACTCTGTACTCCCTGAAAAAAACAATTTATCTTCTTTGAGGACAAGGTTCTAATTAGCAGTACAATTGATACCCTTGTATAGTTCTGAGTTCATTTAGCAAAGTTCAAAACAACGATTAGTTAGATATATTTTCATATTGTTAACATCGTTACACAATTAGAAACCCCCCCGCCCCAAAACACTACATTTTTAGCTCTCAAGATTGTTGTGTCATTAAAATTCTCAATTGTGAGTTCTTTACAAAAGTGATATACAGATTTCTTGTTTCAAATTATACAATAGAGAAATTATCAGAATTAAACCGTTTTTAAGCTTTGACAAACTACGATATCTTCGATTTGACTTATTAGGCATGGTCCTCTTCAACTAAGTTTTTAAGGTAAATTATTATCAAATTATTTATTAATCGGCAATAGTTTTATTTCCATTCTAAACTTTTGGAAACCAGAGGTCCCAAGCGCAGAGGTTAACCGGTTTCTCATGGTCGAATGGACGAACTGCCTTGTGAGATATCACACTTTAAAGAATCATAAAAGGAGTAAGAATCAACTCTATAAGAGACTGTGGTGATTTCCTAGATAATGATTTTGGACCCCCACCCGGCCCCCCCCCTATCAATTTTGCGTCTCATATCTCATGGATAAAGTTGGTCATTTGGCCGCAGTCCCCGGCCCCCTAAACTGTGCTAACCGCGGTGCTCGGCCCCCTAACCTGTCCTAGCCGCAGCGCTCGGCCCCCCTAGCCAGTCCTAGCCGCAGCGCTAGGCCCGAAAAGTGTCTTAACCTAACCTAACCCTAAAAATATACTAATTTTGTTAAAAATTGTTGAAATTGAAGGTCTGTCCTAACATCAAAGCTCTGCCCCCTAGCCTGTCATAGCCGCAGCTCTCGGCCCAGAAATTGTCCTAACCTAACCTAACCCTGAAAAAAAAACTAAATAGTTTTTGGTTGAAAAAAGTTGAAATCTAGGTCCTGTACAAATTTATAGGAGGGGGGGGGGGCGGAGGGGGGGTCCAAAAATCGTTCTCTAGAACAGTCCCGAGACTGTAGTGAGTAACAGACTTAAGTAAATAAGTAAGTATGCAAGGGTATGCTTGATTTACAACAGTACCCAAGAAGTCATTTAAGTTAACAGTGCCGATATCTTCCAATTTTCAACATTCTTTTTGCAGCATTAATCCGCAATCCCCTTTTGCAATTTTTTACAGAAAAAAAGGAAATCTTGTTTATCCTTGATAAGAAAAGAGTTTTTATAGTGTATTTCCGCTGTCTAAACGGAGGGCTAGAGAGCCAACCTGAAATATAGGGCTAGAGAGCCAACCTGAAATTATGACTACAGTTCCTTTAAAGGGAGTGTTCGGCCGGGGGTATATGCTTACGTCGAAAAATATTCGATGGTGATTGCTACTATATTTTGTTTTTTTTATATACAATTGTACTTAACACGACGATTTTTTCCCGCTAGGTTTATCTCCCACATGGAACGAATGGAACCATGCATGCAGAAACATCGAGAGCAGATAGACCTGGCAGCCAAATAATCGTCGTTAAAATTGCATCATATATAAAACAATAGAAAAATATCTTAAAATATCAACTATATACGAATGCCTCGAAAAAAATCGATTATTATAGGTTGTAATATCTGAATGATTTGTTTTAAATTAAAACGATTCTTGCACGATCCGAGTCGAATATTGCAACTTTCTAATTTTGTATGGACGCTACGTTCTTCGGTAAGAGTCGTTTTTCATAATTTTCTCCTTATAGGCGCAACAGATAGAAGTAAGATAAGTAGCAATCACCATCGAATATTTTTAGATGTAAGCCTATATATACCACCTTTTATTTTTCGCGAACACTTCCTTTAAGAATTTGAGAAAACCTTTTTTAATGGAGCAAAGTAAGAGCACAAAACTATAGAAAAAATAATTCTAAAAAGTAAGTTGCAAAATGTTTGACAGTAAGGAATAGAGTGCTTGCCACAAAACCTCATTTTCTAATCCTTATATCTTCGCAATCCAATATTATAAGATATTCAAAACTTAAAATTCTGTTATATCATAAAATTTAAGTTTTGAATATTAAAGCTCAGGTTCCAAAGATAAACAGTAATAACTCTGGAATAAAAAGATGACATGTAAGTAATAATTAAGTGAATTTAATGTCTTTACAGATCTGATAGTTTTACCATAGGTTTAAAATCAACTTATTAAATGAAATGTGTCTGTTTGCACTGCACAATCCCTGTGTCTCATGTTCTCTGGACTATATATGTATAAATTGCCTGGTTTCTATTTTCTAAGTTCTGTATGAGGTCCAGCTGTGTTTATATATATATAGAGAATAATAAATGAACTCTAAAATATTACCCTGTTCTAGACAGCTAGGAATATTAGAATACATATTTGACAAGAATGACGAATATTCAAAACAAATTTCTAAAAATAAACCGAAACAACTTGAAATAGACTTCTTTATTGATTAAATTAGAACTTAGCATTAATCATTCACCACAGAGAACCAAAAATAAAGTTTAATTTAAAAAAATGTCAAACAATTTATAACGTAAAATACTAAATAGAAAACGTCAGCAGCTTCATTAGAAAATCATAAAAATAGAAGGCTGTATGATCTAGCAACAATACTCTTTTATATTTGTCGAAGTATAAAAACGTCAGCAAAATTGGAATCTAACAGAATTGTTCCTTCAACAAAGGAACTGAGTTCTTGCCTCAAACTCTGGTTTTCTAACCCCTTTATCTTTGCAACCCGATGTCGTAGATCTTTAATATTTTAAACTCTGAATTCTGAAAGATCAAATAGCCTAAGTTTGCAATATCTAAGGTTGCAGAGTTATAGGGGTTAGTGTCCCTTTAAAGTAATTAACCCCCCCCCCCTCAATTTTCAGTTCAGTTCATGTTTAGATATTCAAAGATAACATATAATTAAATATGCTCAGTTTACAAAGGAGAGAAAGTCATTAAGCATAACTCCGGTAAATACTAAAAATGAGTAACATGCATAGAGAATAGAATATATAGAGAGGAATTTAATGGAAAAAAGTGTAAAACGGCCATTTTGTTGTACTGTTTCCATACTGCAGAGTGCAAAACTTAAGAAAATTATAAAACTCGCTACGATACCCGGTTTCCTGAAACCCGGGTTTGGCAGAGTTCGGGTTTCATGTTCTTAAAACGTATTTTGAAACTCTAGGAAACTGGGTTAAAATATGCTGTCGTTGGAGTCTCCAGCTGTGGTGTTTTATGAATAAAGCTGCTACGCACTTGAAAGTGATCAAATTGGTATCCGTTTTTGGCGTAATAGTCGGCCCATCCAAGGAAAGATTTAAATTTACACTCTTATAATGTCCAGAAAGGTGGAGCTATAGATTTTTTTAAAAAATCTGTAGTTATGTGATGTCATCAGATACATTTGTGAATTTGCTGAGACATTCTTTTAGTTTAAAGAATATTTTTGGTACTTATTAAACTTAAAAAAGTTTTTTTTTGCACAAGGATCTCATTAAAAAAAATTTCTAAGGCTCCATTTTTTTTCTGTTGCATTCTAAATTTTTACAATATCACTAAGATTTTTAAGCAAAAGTGATTTACAGGACTTTTTGAAAAAACTATTTTAATGTATTAGGTAGATTAATGTTAATTTTTCTTCAGAAGTCTATTGATATTATTATTCTTACTCGGGCTATATAATTTATAACTAGATTTTAGAAACTTATGAAAACAATTTCTGTTATATGGAACTAGGTGGGGGGGGGGTGTGTGTGTGCAAATTCGGCCCCCCCCTGGTTACGGGGCTGATAGCAGATAAACTTAAATAAATTACTGTATTCACTTTTAACAGAAAAATGTTTTTAAGTTCGATTTGACTGTACTCTATTCAATATCGAGTCTATAGAGAGAGAGATCTTAACTGATTTGGAACATATATGAATCCATTATAAGCATAAATACGAAGAAATGGTGCTTCATATGTTCCACAATCACTACGAAACTCACTTTCCCAGCCGTAACCCTACTCCTATACAAGGGTTTCATTTTGAGGTATTGCCCCGTAACATTCTGAGTTTCCGGAGTTTCCCGAAACCCTTACGAAACTCAAACCCAGACTTAAGAGAGCTTACCCGGTTTCGTGGCCAGGTTTGGTTTGGGATACCCTGTAAATTTCTTTTAAGTTTTGCCCTTAGGGAACATACTGTATTAATGTACTCTACTGCATATAATTTGTGAACATTTACATGATTTGTACACTTTGAACTCCCTTTCAGGCTGAAAGGGACTGAAAAAATTCATACCGAGAGATTCTTTTAATTCCTCTCTCTATATTCTATTCTCTATGGTAACATGTGCTTTAATTCCGGCTAACTTCATTATACGATTAAGCTTAATTGTAATTTAATAATACTTCCAATGCCACCACTGCTTTGGTAATACTTCAGGAAAACGTTTTAAAGGTTAACACAAACATTGTAAACCTTAAGCACAAGGGCGTATACAGAAAGAAATGTAAGGGGGAGGGGCAAAATTTGAACCGTAAATTTAAAATATTTGGCTTCTTGGATACTTTAAATGTACATACAGTCCAATTACCTTATACAAGTACTACTTTATCTCTCCTTCAAACAAAAGTAGCAGAAAAAAACAGCTAATTACTTTTTTTACTACTCTTCACTCTTCAGTTTCAGATTCGACGAGTGTGATAGCTCTGAGTTAAAGTTTGGCTGTTATCAATTTTGTTTTTATAATGAGGCGGGCCAAGACAAATATTTTGCCGTTGATTAAAAATTCTTAAAATTGTTTCTTAAATTAAACTATGGGATAAAAGGGAACTTCAAAAACATGAGATAGAAGAGGAAGAAAAGGAACTGTGTTTTTGCAACAAATTCTAATTTTCTAATTCCCATATCTTTGCAATTTGATGGTGCGTCCTTATGATATTTTAAACTTCAGCTATTTGATCTAATAGAAATCATAGTTTGAAATAACAAAGGTCTACAACATCAGGTTGCCAAGATATTTAAGGATTATAAATTGAGAGAACTCAGTTTCTTAACCATCAAGGGAGGAAAGAATTCAAAGAGAGAAAAAAGAAGGAGAAAAGATTAAGGAAAGTGACGAAAAGAAATAAATGGGAAAAAAGAGAAGATGGAAAAAGAAATAAGAATGAGCTAAACCTACTTTTTTGCAGAACAATGTTGCTTGGAACTGACTCCGGGTATACATAGAGTAGACGGAGCTGAACCCTGTAGATCCCAACCCGAACTATACTCAGCCTTATCCTTTACCAGGAATGGGATAGCACACATAAATATTCCTAAATTAGACATTTTATCATTTTTAGCTTTCGTACACTAGCTTTCTTTGTACTAGTTTTTAAGTAAATACAGTTTATAAAAGTTTTTGCTTAAAAAAAGTAAAAGCAAACACAACACTATTGAAACAAAAAAATCTGGGTTTGATTTTTTTCTCGGCTTTTTACTTTTTCTTGTTCTCCAAATAAATTGTTTTTTTTCCTTTCACCATTGAAGACTCATTGAACATATATGCTGTTTACAATGCATTCCTTAAAAACTATTTCTTTAGAAATTCTCTCCTTCACAAAGGTTAAAATGCTTGTAGTTTCTGCTCTGAAACAAATATCAATGTGTGACACATAATTCTACATGCATTTTTCAAGGGCTTTTCAAAAATATAGTTTTTACATCTGTAGCTTTAGTTTCAAAAAGTTATGGGCTATTTTAGATTTTTGTTTTCACAGACCGAACTTTTTTCCGCCCTGTACCCTACCCTATAAATTAAAAAAAATATATTTTTAACAAAAAATCCTTTAAATTACTATTCATTAAAAGTCACAAAATTTTACGGTGATAGTGTCAAAAATGAAAGTGCTAGGACAAAAAACTACAGGGGGGGGGGCGAAAAATGCCCCCCCCAGCCTGTTTAAATTAGGCAAGCCGCTCTTTTTAAATAGAACATATTACGTCTAGAGTGTATTCTAGAGTATTCTAAAATAGTGTTAAGTATTTTCCCAAGGGCGACTTTCGAAGTGACATTTTCCATTAAGTTGCAACTTCCCAAATGTGCAATTTCTCAAGCGGCAACTTCCCCAGGTAAGGTTATGCCTTCTGAGGCGCCGCAGGCTGCAACAGGGGCCGAGCGCTTTGGCAAAGATTGGATAGGGGTCGTGCGCTGCGGCTAGGATATACTTGGTAAGGTGTCGTTTGGGAAATTGCACAATGGGGAAGTTACTACTTGAGAAGTTGCTGCTTGGAAAAATACCTTCAAGAAAGTTCCTAACATCTTTTAAAAATTGTATTACCGAATCCTGAGAAAACCATAGATACTGATGTCCAGAGGGTTCTCTTCTTGATCCTTGAGAGGAAGGGGAGGAGGACAATGAAGCAGATCTGACTGATCTCGTTCCCAGAGAACACCCAGGCCGTCTCCGTACTCTTCATTCCAAACTGTTTCTCTAGAAATACAAACATCTGTATCCACACAGGAAGAGACTTCAGAGACGACTTTATGCGAATAATATTTTTAAGTTAGTTAAAGGGACTGTAAGCGTAATTTCAAGTGACCTCCTTCAATACAAAGATAGCAATGACCGATTATGTACGTTACCCTTAAAAGCTTTGTCGGATCAAGTATTAATTAGGTATTAATGTTTTTGTTTCTCATGTTCTCACATTCTTTTTTCTTTCCGACAGTGACTTCCGCATAATTTGGTTGTAGGACACAAGGAATAAATTCACAGAAGTAAATACTTTTCCAGTAAGAAAATGACTTTATCTTTCACATTTTTGATGAGAATAAGGATTCAAGGGTACCGTTGTGAATCAAGGATTACCATCTTTGCATGAGTTCTTAGGTTGCTATTAAAGGGAATGTATTTATTATTATTTAATTATTATTTATATTTTCATATTTACTGTTTAATTACGATATGCACATTTTCATATTAATAGTTTAATTAATATATATATATATATTTTCTATTTACCTATAGTAGATAGTGATGCACTGAGATAACTGTACCCCATTCCTTGTATTACTCCCAACAGAGAGTACACCAGTACATACATCTAAACATTTTAAAGTACACTAGTACATACTTAAAACATTTTATAGTACACTGGGACATACATCTAAACATTTTATAGTACACTAGCACATACATCTAAACATTTTATAGTACACTAGTACATACATCTAAACATTTTATAGTACACTGGGACATGCATCTAAATATTTTACAGTACACTAGTACATACATCTAAACATTTCATAGTACAAGTACATGCATCTAAACATTTTATAAAACACTAGTGCATAAATCTAAATATTTTATGGTACACTAGTACATACATCTAAACATTTCATAGTACAAGTACATGCATCTAAACATTTTATAAAACACTAGTACATACATCTAAGCTTTTTAAAGCACACTAGTACATACATCTAAACATTTTATAGCACACTAGTACATACTTTTAATCATTTTATAGTACACTATTACATACATCTAAACATTTTATAGTACACTAGTACATACATCTAAACATTTTATAGTACACTAGTACAGACTTCTAAATATTTTATAGTACACTAGTACATACATCTAAACATTTCATAGTACACTAGTACATACATCTAAACATTTTATAGTACACTAGTACATACATTTAAACATTTCATAGTACACTAGTACATATATATAAACATTTTATAGTACACTAGTTCATACTTTAAAACATTTTATAGTACACAAGTTGCATACATCTAAACATTTTATAGTACAGTTCATACATCTAAACATATTATAGTACACTAGTATATACATCTAAGCTTTTCAAAGCACACTAGTACATACATCTAAACATTTTATAGTACACTAGTACATACATTTAAACATTTCATAGTACACTATTACATACATCTAAACATTTCAAAGAAAACTAATAAATACAACTAATTTCAAAGTACACTTGTACATACATCTAAATATTTTAAAGTACATCAGTACATACATCTAAACATTTTACAGTACACTAGTACATAAATCTAAACATTTTATAGCATACTCGTACATACAGGGTTACCCATAAAGGATGAGACTGTAAAGACGACCTGAAAATCTCAAAATATGGTTAAATCTTCTGCCTTGAATATTTAGTCTTTTCAGGACTTATTTAATGATTTGGAAAAAAACGAAACCTGTTTACAGTTGCAGGGAGTTATGAGTATAAGAAAAAAGGAAAGTGTAAATTTCGTAAAATCGTCTCTGAAGTCTCATTCTTTGTGAGTAAACCTGTACATCTAAACATTTTATAGTACACTAACACCAGTATATATATACATCCTAACATTGTATGGACTTCACAGAGTAGTAATTATAAAGTACATTAGTACATACATCTATTCATTTTTATGTACAATATGTGATTTACTACGAATATGATTAATGAAAATATATATTGGTAGATAATTAAAAGTGTCCAATAAAATCTACGGGTTGGGTCAGATTAACAAGATTGTTTAAATCATGAATGCAATTTTTACACAATTTTACTTAAACAAAA
The DNA here is from genome assembly GCF_000591075.1 of Eurytemora carolleeae. Classification (NCBI taxonomy): domain Eukaryota; kingdom Metazoa; phylum Arthropoda; class Copepoda; order Calanoida; family Temoridae; genus Eurytemora; species Eurytemora carolleeae. The sequence goes on along the minus strand of NW_019397645.1, from coordinate 31,409 downwards.
AAAGTTGTTTATGAGAAAGCCGCGTTTATTTCATTTTAATATTTTTTATTTTCTAAAATTGTACAAATACGTTTTCTGACAATGCCAATCTGTAAGCTCTAAAAAAGGAAGACAAATTATTTAGATATTCATTTGTTGACTTTGTTTGAATTTTAATATCACCAAATTTATCATGACAACGAGATATGAAAAAAAAGAAATATTTTTTAAGGGGTTAGGAGAAATAAAACCTTCGGACTAAAAGAAAGGTTAAATCAATTTTCGGTGATTTTATAAATATTTGTTCTTAAATATTTGTAAATAATGAATGGTATAAATGAGACCGGTTAGTCAAGAATCTTGATAGAAAGTATAATATTTAATATCCTGTCATGGTTTTCAGGGAACTATCGGCGTAATTTTAAGTGAGCCTCCTTTTTTTTAAAAAGTTACAGGACCTATCTAAACAAACCTACGCCCAAGGTAAAAAGGTAAGGAAAGTTAATTGCTGTTGCGTATTCTCCGCGTACATATTGAAACCAGTGCTCTCTGAGCCCGAAATTTAAAAGAGTATCGTTGAACGAAAATATCGAGTTTCCTTAACATTTTGTAGATTTTGATTTAAGAGATTCCACAAAAATGGAGATTATGAAGAAGCTAAATAAAAAAATATTTCATAACAAAAATATTGATATCTACAAAACTCCCTAACCCCATTCAAAAAACCTGGGTTTTAGAACTGGTTTTCATAACGATACCCTGTCTTAAGTTTTGAGCTCTGGGTGGCATTTGTCGACAAGAATAGATGCATCAGTTTTCCTATAGTATCCGAGGAGTTTCTCTGTTAAGTGATCTGTGAACTAATCTGAGATAAAGAAAAAAAACGACAACATGATCATTATAGTTGCTCAGTTAAAGGTATATTAAAGGTAACATTGTGAATTGGATGAACTTAAAAGTCACTTTACTAAGTTTACACATCATTATCCAGCCCCCTTTTCTTATGTTGTCATCTGGAAAAATATGATTTTTTGGTATGATTGCCTCTTAATGATTCAAGAGTGAGTAAAAACTCTGGCAAAAACATGTTGTTTCAAGGGGCTTATATAATAATTCGTCCAGGGGGGGGGGGGGTTAACCTTCTTTAATTTTCAGGGAGGATAGGATTGCCTTCGTTTGTTCCATTTATCAAATTTGATTAAAATGTGGGACGACGTTAATCTGAATTAACTTTCTTAAAACCTTTATTCCCTCCCTGCCTCCCTCCCTCTCTTCTTCTCCCATCTCCATTTGTACAACCTTTATTTGATTGTTTATTAACTATAAACTTATTTGAAGCTTTATATTTGGTAAAGGTTTTCCTGAACTGATTACAAGATTATAACCGCTCTTTAGATCATTTATAAGTCGAAAAAAATTTTAGAAGTTAATACACTTAAAAAATATTTTCAATTCTGATTATATGGTTTTTAAAACTAATGTTTTCTTCCCTAGGTTACATTTTCTATTTGTTTATTTTTATTTTTTACCTTTCTAGAGGCCAGTCGCTGCAGAAACTTTGGCCTCCATTTGAAGAGGCCGCAGGATGTTGTCAAGTCCATTCGGAGGCTGTAGATGAGGCTCAGATTATTTAAAAAGTATGACAGAGCTTTTGTTCTTCTCTGATTTTACATTTTTGTCACTTGACTTTCCTCTAATGTTCAATGGATTTAATCCTGTAACATGAAAGTCTGAAAATTTAAAATGATTAGAAAAATTTAAGATTTTATTAGAATAAAGGAACTAAAATTTTTCCAATTTTTTATATATTGCCTTCGGGAAGGACTTTTCCACATTAATTATAAGTAGTTATAACATTCCACATTCCGAAAATAAAATTTAAAAAAGACATTTTTATCCTTACATCCCCCCCCCCCTCCTAAAAATCAATAAAGAACTCAGGTTAAACAAAACCCCCACGACATAAAACAAATTTTGGTTTGTTTATGTTTGTATACTTGTGGTAGATGATATATAAACCTGTAACTAAACACCAAACCTAACCTAACATTATATTCACTGTTATGTAAACAAAGCAGTACTATTTATACAGAAAGATACTAGCTAGGAAACCCTGCTTTGTCTGTAAACTGCATTTTATCTATAAAATCACTCAACTGGGGATTTAAAAACCGTTCAAGGGGTTCCTGAGTTATGATGGGACGTACAAAAGATGGAGTAAGGATGGAGAAAGGATGGAGTAAGGATAGAGTAAGGCTAAATTAAGGATGGAGTAAGGTTTGAGTAAGGTTTAAGTAAGGATGGAGTAAGGATGGATTAAGGATTGAGTAAGGATGGAGTAAGGATGGATTAATGATGAATTAAGGATGGAGTAAAGATGGAGTAAGGATGGAGTAAAGTTTGAGTAAGGATGGAGTAAGGATGGAGTAAGGATGGATAAAGGATGAATTAAGGATGGAGTATGTATGGAGTAAGGATGTAGTAAGGATAGAGTAAGGATGGAGTAAGAATTGAGTAAGGATGGAGTAAGGATGGATTAATTATGAATGAAGGCCTGAGTATGGATGGAGTAAGGATGGATTATGGATGGAGTAAGGATGGAGTAAGAATTGAGTAAGGATGGGGTAATGATGGAGTAATGATTGAGTAAGGATGGAGTAAGGATTGAGTGAAGGTGGAGTAAGGATGGAGTAGGAATGGAGTATGGATGGATTAAGGATGGAGTGAGGGTGGAGTAAGGATTGAGTAAGGATGGAGAAAGGATGGAGTAATGATGGAGTAAGGATGGAGTAAGGATGGAGTACGGATGGAGTAAGGATGGAGTAAGAACGGAGTAAAAACGGAGTAAGGTTGGAGTAAGGATGGAGTGAGGGTGGAGTAAGGATGGAGTGAGGGTGGAGTAAGGATGGAGTGAGGGTGGAGTAAGGATGGAGTGAGGATGGAATTATGGTGGAGTAAGGATGGAGTAAGGATGGAGTAAGGATGAATTAAGGATTGAGTATGGATGGATTAAGGATTGGGTAAGAATGGAGTAAGGATGGAGTAATGATGGAGTAAGGATTGAGTAAGGATGGAGCAAGGATGGAGTAAGGATGGATTGAGGGTGGAGTAAGGATGGAGTAAGGATTGAATAAGGATGAAGTAAGACGGAGTAAGAATGGAGTAATTTGGAGTAAGGATGGAGTAAAATGAAAGGGGCACGGGAATGTATAATAATGAAGTTTATAAATTATCACTTTTAGAGATGGGTTTATAAATTTTTTAGATATAAAATAAACACGACAAAGAGCAGGTTTAGGTTTATGTTCAGATTAAACTTTACATAGGTATACATCATAGTTGAACCAGAAGTGGATAGTCAGGTTTAACTCCGAGCTTGGATACTATAGGACTGTCAATCAAACCCCGAGTTCAGCTGAATTACAGGTTGTTTAAAGATACAGATCGAGTAAAAAAAGATAATCTATCGTTTTCAGTTTAAATAGCTACAAATCAGCAAACTCATGTCAACCATAAACCTGGATATATAAAGATGAAATAAATTATCAATATTGAATCTTTTTGTTGCCTCTCTGTTCTTCTCTATTCGGTTGAATGAATCTAATGAATCCAAAAATAAGGTATTTATGAAACGAAAATACACAACATTTCATTTCATTCATTAGTTTTCACACTGGCATCCATACAGCACGAGAAAACAAGCCATTTTTAGTTTAAAATGTTTCCAGGCTTATAGGGACTGTAAGTGTAATTTTCTAGTAACCGTTTATGTGATGATGCCTGATCCACAACGGTACCATTGTAACCTTTATCTGAACAACAATGTGGAAGATTCGTTCGTTTTTCTAGGTTTAAATGTGTTCAACTCTGAGAACTCCTATTTGCGCAAGTAACTGTAGTAGAGAAACCAAATAATCAGTTTTCAAAATTGTAAAACTAGAAATCACATTCATGCTTGATCAGACAGACCTTATCCAGGTACCGTTTTTAATCGGGCAGGCTTTAAAAGGTTAGGTGGGTTCAAATGTAAATATCTGAGGTTTACGCTGTCAGGTTGCAAATATTTAGGAATTAGAAAATAGAGTATGGGATAAGTGCTAAGTTCCTATGAGCAAATATAGTTATGTTTATCAACCTTCATCTATTTTTAAGCATGTTTTGGGAAAAATGAATTACTGGAAAATAATGTTAAAAATTCTATTTTCGACTATTTAGCCAGTTGCGCTTCAGTGATCTACAAACGTAAAATCATAATAAAGAATAAGAAAATATAGAAGACTAAGAAGACTAAAAATAATAAGAATAATAAGAATAATAACAATAGGCAGAAAAAGAGTAAGAAGTATATACATATATGTATTTTATTATCTCTGGACTGAAGATTGATGTTGTGTTGTATAGAATTAGAAAAATAAGAATAAGAATAAAAATAATAAGAATAATAAGTAGAATAAGAATAAGAAAAGTATATATATATATATATACATATCCCTGGACTGAAGATGGATGTAGTGTTGTATGAGGGGAGGAAGGCCAACCACATCAATCTCTAGTCCGAACCACATTCTCATCATTTTCTCGTCCGAACCACATCAAAATCCTCGTCCTTTCAATACGTTTTTTTTAAGTGTCCGATCCTTGAAAATAAATACATTTTTTAAAAATATGGCGACGTTAGGGCATAGATGAAATATCAAATTTTCCCAATTAAATTTTAGATTTGTGTAAAAATGAAAATGCTCCATAAACGATGTTCTACTAAAAAGCGTCTGTAAAGAGCCCTTTCTTTCGCGGAAAATGCCGCAAAACATTCTTAAACTCGATGTAAACAACTTTTTGTAATATTCCAGCTGAATTTTGGTTAGAGATATGACTTACAATTTTTATATGATTAAATAATGTTTGAATTCATAGGGTTGTGACCAATTATTTGTAGCAAATGATTTGAATGATATAAATTGAACATTATTTTTTCTAGAATTTTAAGCATGCGGCAGGCAGTAGTGATCCCTTAGTGGGGACAACAAATCTACCTTATTTGTAAATAAATCAGAAATCAATGATTATTTTGTATGGGTTGAAATGGAAAGATTAAAGACCATGTTCACGCGAATTCTTTGGTATACATTTTTATTTGTGAAAGTTATCCATTTTGGAGGCAGAAGAGATTCAATTTTTAACCTAAATAATGGTTGACATCATTCTCGTGGATTTGAAGATTCCAACATCTCAAAATCCTTGGAAAACTTTATTCTAGTCATGTTTTATGCCCTAACGTCGCCATATTTTAAAAAAATGTGTTTATTTTCAAGGATCGGACACTTAAAAAAAAATAATATTGAAAGGACGAGGATTTCGATGTGGTTCGGACGAGAAAATGATGAGAATGTGGTTCGGACTAGAGATTGATGTGGTTGGCCTTCCTCCCCTCGTTGTATAGAATTATTCATTTGATTACCTTCCACACAAAACTAATCAATTCTCGTCCGTAATCTCCTGAAAAAATGTCAATCTACTTTTTTTGTCAATTATTGCTTAAAGGGACAATACACTCAATGAACAGGTCAGTTCAAGTGAACCCCATTTCAAGAGTTCCATGCTGGATTCACAACGGTACACTTTAAACTTTATCTCAGCAACAGTAAGGAAGATATCAAGTCTTTATTTTTTTGTTTATCTTCATTTGTTAAGTTTTCAAGAGCACTGTTTGACTGTAAAAAAACTAATACAACGGATTGATAAAAGTAGGTTTCAACAAAGAGCTTGGATTTCAAGAACCCCCTGCAGATATGATTGTTTCAAATGTAATTGCTAGAATTGCAGTGACTAAACGTTAAAAATCCGATCTTATAAAAATTTATTTATTTTTGTAAAACAATGTTAATCAGAGATTGGTGCATGATATTGCACATTTCAAAATGCATTTGAAACAATTGGATATTTTACTCTCAATGCATTTATTCAGTTTTTGACCTATCACTTTTATTATAAAAATTCAAAGTTTGCATAAAAAGGATTAATTTAAAAATGCACAAAAAAAGAATGAAAACCTATACGATTCTCTTAAAATTAGTATTTGTACTATTTGTACTATCTGGTTCACAACTAATTTAGTGGCCAAATGCTTTGGTTTAGTTTTACAAATTTTTTTTTAATTAGGGTGGGGTTTTTTCTAAACCCTATTTATTACCACTTTAGGGTCCTTGATACATAGAAAGCGAAGTCTGAAAACAGACTACGAAACAGACAACGAAACAGACAACAAAACAGAGAACGAAACAGAAACGAAACAGACGACGAAATAGACGACGAAACAAGCAACGAAGCAGACTCAAAACATACAACGAAACAGACAACGAAATTATTAAGTAAAATGGGTTTGCACACATAACACCATTGCTGTATTTCTTGAACATTGTACTATTTAAAATTATAGATTGAGTATGAAAGTCATTTTCCTTTTCCAGAGTTTTATGTGTATTTTTTTACTTGTCCTATGTCCTACTCTTTCTAAATATGCCTATCTAAATACGGTAAATAAAGATGAAACTAGGTATTCATGCAGTATGCTTATGAACTCAGGCAGTAAGTATTAAAGCCGAACATTTGGCCTCAAGTAAAAGTTGGATAACAAATTTGAACAGCCTCAGTCTAAACCTTTTCGAGTAATGTCCAAAAAACGTTAGAATGGGTATAACCCCCCCCCCCCGCCCTATAAATAAGGGTAAGAATAATTTATTTCAATTGTTGCTAGAAATGAAATTCGTTATACTGCACTCATTCTTGCAATATGCATGAATGCATGCATGAAAGTCGTCTAAGATCTTGGAATTTAATTTTTATATTCAGTCGTTAACATACATTAACATGTAAAAAGTAAATGCAATCACTATTTGAATTGAATTTAAAAAATACTAAACTACCGTAAGCGTACATTTTAAATGTGCAAAGCTTTTAATTGCAATGTTTAATGTAAAATTCTGTTTTATAAGCGTCTTATTCTTGTAAAAGTCAACACGACTGAACCGATTGGAACCAACTTATGTTTAATATGTTTAATATGGCTATGGAGCCCTTACTTGAAATATTTTTTGTCGACCTTTTTACAAATTCTATCTTTCTTACATATTTAAAGGCATTGGCAGGCAAATCCTTTCAACAAAAGAAGGAAATGCGCAATGTTGCAATATTGAAGACTGCGCATGCAGTTGCACTGTTTATCACATCACATATACCCGGTTGTGTAAGCACTAAGTTTACGAGGCGCTAGAGCGCACTCAGCCTGTTATACGCGCAGGACAGGGTTTTCTTTTTTCAGGTTTCATTTTTTAACTCTAGGCTTGACGAGTCAAATAATACTTTCTGTTCAATTTGATTTAAATACTATGTCCGTGCGTAACAAACAATAGGAGAACTGAACGCTCCGTAAGTTTAATATTATGTAAGCTATTGTACTACTGCAATTACGTCTGCATGTTCTCTGTTTGTGCATGACAAACCGGGATAGAACACAAAAGATAGATACATAACAAGATAGATAGATATCTACAAAGTAGGTCCTGATTTTGCTGATCTGTATACACAGGTAGAGAGAGAGGGGTGGAGTTTAAGTTTACCGAGCCACCGTACCCCCCACTCCTCAATCTGAGCCTCGCATTTTCAGCGAATTGTTCATTTATTTCACGTTAAAACTATTCTTATGTATTTCCATTGCACGTCTTTCTCAAGAAAGTATCATTATTTCTCTTGGACGCGGTTGTTTCTGAAGAGAAAATCAGAAAAAATTCAATTTTAAACTGAATCAAGTTTGGTCCTTTTCTATTCTTATAGTGTTCAAAATGAATTTAATCAGATTAAAATCTTGGAAGATTTATTATAATATTTAAATGCTTTTTTTGGATTTGTTTCCACAAACTGTGATTTTTCAATCCCTATATCTCTGCAACCCGAAGATGTAGATCTTTCGTATTTCAAAATATAAATTCTGACAAATCAAACATTCTAGATCTACAACATCAGGTTGCAAAGATAACGGGATTAGAATATTTGAGTTTGCGTCCAAAACTAATTTCTTAAACTTATATAACAACGACAGCTTGACGTAGTTGTCGAGAAATAAATAAATTTGAAATTGACATTTAGATATTTCGTTCTCATTTTAAGATGATTATCAACTTATTATATTTTAAACTTTAAATATTTAAATATATTCAAGTTTGTCTTATTCTTTTCCTCCACTGAATTACATTTTGAATTTATTCTCATTGAATTTGGAATGAAAGGAAATTTAAACCCTTCAGGGATTCATCCTACTGAGCAGGCTAGGTTTTATAAATCTATCTTATTCCATGGATCCATGGAGCATGTTGGGTTCTATCTCTTATCCATAATTTTTGCTGATTTTTTAAAGTTTTTTCTCTCGTTTTTCTTTCATTGAATATATAATCATCAAGTTCGCTATCTTAGCTAAAATATATTGGGCGACCTAGCCACTTTGTAAATTCATAAATCCATAATTTTTTCTGATTTCTTAAAAGTTTTATCTCTCGTTCTTCTTTCATGGAATATCTAATAATCACGCTTGTTATGTCTTATCTGTAAATATAGAGGGTGAAGAAGCCACTTTACAATTTTATAAATGTATAAGTTTCTGTTGGTTTCATAAAGTATTTGAGAAGAAGGGTTCTATCTCTTTCACTCATTCCATAAATCATTTTGAGCAGGTTGGGTTCTATCTCTCTCTCATTCCATGTATCCTTTTGAGTAAGTTGGGTTCTATCTCTCTCTCATTCCATGTATCCTTTTGAGTAAGTTGGGTTCTATCTCTCTCTAATTCCATGCATCCTTTTGAGTAAGTTGGGTTCTATCTCTCTCTCATTCCATGTATCCTTTTGAGTAAGTTGGGTTCTATCTCTCTCTGATTCCATGTATCCTTTTTAGTAAGTTGGGTTCTATCTCTCTCTGATTCCATGGATCCTTTTGAGTAAGTTGGGTTCTATCTGTCTCTCATTCCATGGATCCTTTTGAGTAAGTTGGGTTCTATCTCTCTCTCATTCCATGTATCCTTTTGAGTAAGTTGGGTTCTATCTGTCTCTCATTCCATGGATCCTTTTCAGTAAGTTGGGTTCTATCTGTCTCTCTCATTCCATGGATCCGATTGAGTAGATTGGATTCTACTTCTCTCTGTTTCTCTTTAGATACTGTTGAGAAGGTTGAGAAGGTATCATTCTCCATTGATACTCTTGAGCAGATTGGGTTTTACTTTTCTATATTCATAAATCCTAATGAGAAGGTTTGATTCTACTTATCTCTCTCTCCATGGATGCTGTTGAGAAGGTTGGATTCTACTTCTCTCTCTCTCAATGGATCCTGATGAAAAGGATGGATTCTACTTCTCTCTCTCTCAATGGATCCTGTTGAGAAGGTTGGATTCTACTTCTCTCTCTCTCAATGGATCCTGATGAGAAGGTTGGATTCTACTTCTCTCTCTCTCAATGGATCCTGATGAGAAGGTTGGGATCTACTTCTCTATCTCTCCATGGATCCTGATGCAAAGTTTGGGTTCTGCCTCTTCTCTCTCTCCGTGAATACTCCTGAGCAGGTTGGGTTCTACTTCTATTTGAAGAAGGTTAGGTGCTACTTCTCTCTTCGTGTATCTGTTTAGAAGATTGGGTTCGATCTCTCTCTCCGGTCCCTCTGTCCTCTGTTGTGTCCGGAGCGTATATTCTCCGTCTAACCTCGACAGTTGAGTTTTATACCTTGACAATTAGGGTAGTTTCAGATACGTTTACATTATGTACGTATTGAACAGTGATCTAGAATGACGACATAAAACCGACAGTGATAGGTAAATATTGAAGAACATTTACTCTTCTCCCGATCTGAATGCTATGATTAGCGATTAATGATTTTACCAACACCTGATTTTTTCTGTCTCATGAAATATATTTGGCATCAGGCAACATTTCAATCATGTTCTAATTCCATTTTCAGTTAAATATCATTTAAACATTCACTAAGTTCATTTTTAAAATTCCATTAATTTTGGAAAGGTTAGTTGTTCTGTTTCTCAAAAAATTGGTCTTGGTTTTTGTTTCTAATACATCTGATTCATTGTTAAATAATATGTACAAAAAGTACATCTATCCCATTGTCATATATACCTCTTTATTCCAGAAATAGCTACTTTCTTGTAAATTTAAACCGATTGTCTGATATACTTTTATTCTAGAAATAACTATAGTTTCCAGTAAATTTAAACCGATTGACTAATATAACTTTATTCTAGAAATAACTATAGTTTCTAGTTCAACTAACCAATTTACTAATAAACCCTTATTTATAGTTTCTAGTTCAACTTACCAATTATCTAATATACCTTTATTCTAGAAATAACTAGTTTCTAATTCATCTAACCAATTGTCTAATATACCTTTATTCTAGAAATGACTAGTTTCTAGTTCATCTAACTAATTGTCTAATATACCTTTATTCTAGATATGACTAGTTTCTAATTCATCTAACCAATTGTCTAATATACCTTTATTCTAGAAATAGTTTCTAATTCATCTAACCAATTGTCTAATATACCTTTATTCTAGAAATATCTAGTTTCTAGTCCATCTAACCAATTGCCTAATATACCTTTATTCTAGAAATAACTAGTTTCTAATTCATCTAACCAATTGTCTAAGATACCTTTATTCTAGAAATGACTAGGTTCTAATTCATATAACCAATTGTCTAATATACCTTTATTCTAGAAATCTGCACTAGTTTCTAATTCATCTAACCAATTGTATAATATATCTTTATTCTAGAAATGACTATTTTCTAGTTCATCTAACTAATTGTCTAATATACCTTTATTCTAGAAATGACTAGTTTCTAGTTCATCTAACCAATTGTCTAATATACCTTTATTCTGGAAATAACTAGTTTCTAGTTAAACTAACCAAATATCTAATATACCTGTATTCTAGAAATGACTAGTTTCTAATTCTTCTAACTAATTGTCTAATATACATTCATTCTAGAAATAACTAGTTTCTAATTCATCTAGCCAATTGTCTAATATACCTTTATTCTAGAAATAACTAGTTTCTAATTCATCTAACCAATTGTCTAATATACCTTTATTCTAGAAATATCAACGTTAACTTTTGCAGTGCAAAATCGACGTAAATATTCTTGTTTTTCACCTAAAATTGATCAATTTCAATTGTGGTCTCTAAATAAAAGTAAATTGCGTGTTAATTCACCAGAGTTGTCAGAATTCAACACAAACACAAAATGTACAAACTCACTTTATTTTTTTTTTGTATTCCAAGACATTTGGAATTTATAGACATAAAGCACTTTTTCTCGTTTTTTTTAATTAGATTGGCAAAATTTTCATCGATTTTTGTGTGAGAGCTCGCGCGCAACTGTAATTAGGACTGCTCGTCTCTAGTTCTACCAAAACATTACTAAATTTTGTTATTTAATTTTAACCTATTCTTATACGTAACAGTTAATTTACGCAAACTGTTATACCTCAACCTTACATTTATTCACTTTGGTTGTCTCGAGGTATAATATTGTGTGGTTGATGTCAACGCATCATCTGACTTAAATTACATTTGTTCTCTACAGAACAGCAGGAAATAAAAAGCCCTTGAAGGCAATAAACTCTGATTTTCCAATCCCTTTATCTTTGAAACCCAATATTTCAAACTATGTATTTTATTAGAATTTATAATTTAAGTTGGATATATCAAAGGTTTACCCCCATCAGGTTGCAAATATAGAGGGATTAGAAAATTGTTTGTGGCAAAAACTAAATTACTTTTCCAAAAAAAATAGGAGAAGAAACTATTTAATTCGGTACACCTAAATACAAATAAAAATAAAGGAATTAAAAATTATTATGTAATGGTGGTTAAACAAAATGCTTTTGGCCTAGTTTAACATAAGTATAATAGATTAAAAGGTTTAGTCTTACTGCTGCTGCTGTAAGGCTAACTATTAGTACATTTTAAGATGATATTAATAATGAGGAATTTTCCATTTTCTTTTGCTTTCATTGATGGCTTTACAAACAATTTTTATAAATCGTATTATTTTGGAGCCAACATTTTTTGATTTTTGATCTACAGTAAGGATTTACGAAAAAATCGTTTTGACGTTTATTAGATACAAACAAACCCTCAACCAACCCTCAACAAAAAGTTCACATGGTTATAATATTTTGACAACTGAAAATTGTCTTGAGACGTGAAATATTTTGTTTAGTATGAATAACATGTGAAATATAAGATATGTACAATTACACGACACTGTGAACTGGGATAAGTATAGATTTGCACTTTTTTACATTTGAGAAAAAGATAGAAAATTATGATGATCTGTTTTTATTTGAATGTTTTAAGGATCCTCTTAGACTGAAAGAATATTTACGTTGCTGGATTCGATTTTTAAAATTTGATCTACACCCTCTCTGCGCTTTACAACGGCATCTTTGCATTTATCTGATAAAAATGTGGACGATATTGTCGTTTTTCTTGGATTAAAAGTATTTAATTCTGATAGTTCATATATAAGCAATGATATCTTATTCATACTTGATCAGAGCTGAAAACTTTAAAATGGAATATCCTTATCCACCGATCGGTTAATTAATCTGGAGATTGATAACAAGAGGAGAACACGCATTATTTAATCTGGAGATTAAGAAAAAGAGGAGATTAAGCATTGATCTCGATATCCACCATCCAAAAGTTTTCAGCTCAGGCAAAGTTTATAAGGGTACCGTTATGAATCTACCATTGCCATATTTGCATGGAGTGTCACAAAAACACGTTCTGCCATCTTTAATTTTCATCCTCTTATTATTTGAGGGTGTGTGTTCAGGTTCCAATATTAGAGAATTGGTATTCATCTAAACCTCTTTTTATATTTGGTATAACTCCCTTTAAGTATCTAATTGCCTACTATGCTTTTGCATTATGTAAAACAATAGTAATAACATTCCTATGCAGTATGTATGTTGTAAGTGAAATAATATCATTTATTTATATACGTTGATATTATTAGATGTGACAATATTTTCTTATAATAGAGTAATACCACCTTAAATAACAATTATTTTTGTAAAATCATGATATCTAAAAATTCTTGTGTTCGAAAATTATGGATCTTAAATCAGAGACTTAAAGGAACTGTAGAATCTCCAATTATAGAGAGGCATGTCCCATTCACATCTTTACCCTTGAAAGCTTTGTCTCATCAAGAAAAATTAGAAATAAACTATTTCTTTTTAAAATCTTGGTTCGTTTCAAATGCGGGTTCTCTTAGAAAGTAACTTGCGGATTTCTTACTACAGAAACAATTGAAGCAGTATTAAGGAATACTCTTTTTTTCAGCTAAACAAAGGACGTTATCTCTTTAATCATGAAGCAGTTGAAATTACAAAGAAAAGAGAAAAGTATTGATGAAGTCGATGAACCAACTTAATTTATTTCAAGTTGGAATATTTTCCTTCGATCTTTTGTATTTCAGTCTTTGTGAACATTTTACTTTGAAAATGGCAACTCTATTCTACTCTATTCTACTATATTCTACTCTATTCTACTCTATTCTACTCTATTCTACTCTATTCTACTCTATTCTATTCTATCTACTCTATTCTACTCTATTCTAGTCTATTCTATTCTATTCTACTCTATTCTACTCTATTATACTCTATTCCACTCTATTCTACTCTATTCTACTCTATTCTACTCTATTCTAGTCTATTCTATTCTATTCTACTCTATTCTACTCTATTATACTCTATTCCACTCTATTCTACTCTATTCTACTCTATTCTACTCTATTCTACTCTATTCCACTCTATTCTACTCTATTCTACTCTATTCTAATCTATTCTAATCAATTCTACTCTCTTCTACTCTATTCTACTCTATTCTTCTATTCTACTCTATTTAACTCTATTTAACTTTATTCTACTGTATTCTACTCTATTCTACTCAAATCTACTCTACTCTATTCTACTCTATTCTACTCAATTCTACTCTATTCTACTCTATTCTACTTTATTCTTCTATTCTATTCTATTTAACTCTATTCTACTGTATTCTACTCTATTCTACTCTATTCTACTCTATTCTACTCTAGTCTACTCTATTCTACTCTATTCTACGCAATTCTACTCTATTTTACTCTATTTTACTCTATTCTACTCTATTCTACTCTATTATTCTCTATTATACTCTATTATTCTCTATTATACTATATTCTATTCTATTCTACTTTATTCTATTATATTCTATTCTACTCTATTCTACTGTATTCTACTCTATTCTATTCTATTCTACTCTATTCTACTCTACTCTACTTTATTCTATTCTATTCTAATCTATTCTACTTTATTCTATTATATTCTATTCTACTCTATTCTACTGTATTCTACTGTATTCTACTGTATTCTACTCTAATCTATTCTACTTTATTCTATTATATTCTATTCTACTCTATTCTACTTATTCTACTGTATTCTACTGTATTCTACTGTATTCTACTCTATTCTATTCTATTCTACTCTATTCTACTCTACTCTACTCTATTCTATTTTATTCTTCCAACAACTTGAAATCTATGAATCCAATTCTCTTATACTACTCCTTCAACTAATCTCATATCTAAATCAAATCTCAACTCTCAGGTTGGGTTTCTCTTCGAAGATACTTGAAATCTCAAATTTGTCAGCATTAATCAGCTTTTCTTCTAACACTTAATCTCCCTACCCCGGTATTCTTCTTCACACTCTGCTGGCTCACTACCCCGGTATTCTTCTTCACACTCTGCTGGCTCACTACCACCACATCACCGAAACCTTTTCGCTATTATTTAAGATATACTATTAGCTGACATTTTTATTTCTTTTCGAATAAAAAAATATGAATGATATCGATGCGAAGGTACAATAAAAACCAATTTTGATCTTAAGTTTTTAATTTCTTGGTTTATGCGTTACATTACAATTCTTTCCCTACTAAACTGACACAAACACTGACCTTCAGAAGCTTACTTTAGACATATTGTACTCCTAAACCTGGTTGCCATTATGTAGATTACAAACAGCGATTTTTAATTTAAATTCAAAAATGAACTTTTAGTATCAAAATTTTTAAAATAATAAAATAAAATAATTGCTGACTCTTTGCAATAGAGTTTTCATAGATTTACAACAAACATAAAACAATCCGTAATAAAGCTAATGATGAGCCGGTATTCGCAATAAGAATATAATTCGAATACAAAATGGGTTTCTTAAATTATAAATATAAAAATATTATATTTTCGTCTCATTTTTCTTGGATAAGAATTTAATACTATCTTTCCCCATCAATTAATCCAAGCATTTCTTTCCAAAAAATTAAATAGATGTCCGATGAGATGTCATTAATTAGCCGGATTAATTTTGAATGATTTGGCAAATTCTGAAAAATGTTGAAATGTCTGCAAGACAATCTGTGATACATCTAGATTGGGAATTTAAAATGTTTTAATTATTAATTTTTTATTTCTTTGAAATCGTCTTTTTATATTTAACCACTTTCACATTTTTACTATTCCTAATGTTATTTTTCTAAATTATTTTGCTTAATTTTGAATATTTGAAGATAATCTTTGTTATATAATGAAAGATAAGGATGAAACTCTATAGGGAATAATAAGTAGGAATTGTAAAATATTTACTAATGACAAATAGAAGTTAGAACTAAGAAATATAAAATATTGATATATATTTCATTTTGTAGTATTGAAAGAAATTACAAAGGTTCTAGTTACAATACAACAAGGGTAGGTTCTTGTTTTAGAAAAAATTAGTTTAGTCTTAACACGTCACAGTGCATTATATCAGTTATTATTATCTACATGTTAGAAACTCGTAACTTGTTTTATTCTAACGATTTCGATAACTTTGAAAATGAGTTAAATCCCTTTTAGCTCCTTCTTCTCCTACTCCTCCTCCTCTGACTCCTCCTACTTCTCCTCCTCCTCCTCTACCTCCTCCTACTTCTCCTCCTCCTCCTCCTTCTGATCCTTTATCTCCTCCTCCTCCTCCTCCTCATGATCCTGCTTCTCCTCCTTCTCCTCCTCCTCCTCCTCCTCCTCCTCCTCACAGAGTTTACCTTTTCTCCTCTCTATTCCATAATTTAGTCTCCCCTATAAACTATCCGTATTCCTGTAACTAGCTTGTTGGATGAAGAAGCCTTAGTCAGAGGAAATAGAAGGAAGCCATTAGTTTTTATACTTTTCTACGCTTCTTCTTCTTCTTCTTCTTCTTTATACTATACATTTATATATTATACTCTTCTACACTTCTTCTTCTTCTTTATACCATACATTTATATATTATACTCTTCTACACTTCTTCTTCTTCTTTATACTATACATTTATATATTAAAATCTTCTACACTTCTTCTTCTTCTTCTCCTTTATACTATTCATTTATATATTATACTCTTCTACACTTCTTCTTCTTCTTCTTTATACTATACATTTATATATTAAACTCGTCTACACTTCTGCTTCTTCTGTAAATTATACATTTGTATATTAAACTCTTCTACGCTTCTTCTTCTTCTTCTTTATATTATACATTTGTATATTAAACTCTTCTACGCTTCTTCTTCTTCTTCTTTATATTATACATTTGTATATTAAACTCTTCTTTCTTCTTCTTCTTCTTTATATTATACATTTGTATATTAAACTCTTCTACGCTTCTTCTTCTTCTTCTTTATATTATACATTTGTATATTAAACTTTTCTACGCTTCTTCTTCTTCTTTATACTATACATTTGTATATTAAACTCTTCTATACTTCTTCTTCTTCTTCTTTATACCATACATTTATATATTAAACTCTTCTACACTTCTTCTTCTTCTTTATACCATACATTTATATATTATACTCTTCTACACTTCTTCTTCTTCTTCTTCTTCTTTATACTATACATTTATCTATATATAAATTTGGCTTGTCTGTCTGTTTGTCTGTCTGTTAGTTTGTATCCAATAAACGTCAAAACGGCTGAACCGATCGGGCCCAAATTTTTTGTGGGACATCACTTGACCACAGGGAAGGTTTATGAATGATCAAAATTTCAAATATTTGTCTCAATCAAAATTTGATCTTCATTAAATTTTTGAAAATTTTAAAAATCCACGAAATTTTTTGCGAAAATCTGCGAACTATTTTTGTTTTGTTTTACGATGTACACAAAGAGAACATGTTCACAATTAATTTAGAAGATGGGCGCGAAGCGCGCTCTAAGGCTAGTATATTATACTCTTCTACACTTCTTCTTCTTCTTCTTTATACTATACATTTATATATTATACTCTTCTACACTTCTTCCTCTTCTTCTTTACACTATACATTTATCTATATATAAATTTGGCTTGTCTGTTTGTCTGTTTGTCTGTTTGTATCCAATAAACGTCAAAACGGCTGAACCGATCGGGCCCAATTTTTTTGTGGGACATCTAAGGACCCCAGGGAAGGTTTATGATTGATTGAAATTTTAAATATTTGTCTCCATCAAAATTCGATCTTCATTAAATTTGTGAAAATTTTGAAAATCCGCGAAATTTTTTGTGAAAATCCGCGAATTATTTTTATTTTGTTTTACGATGTACACAAAGAGAACATGTTCACAATTAATTTAGAAGATGGGCGCGAAGCGCCCTCTAAGGCTAGTATATTAAACTCTTCTACACTTCTTTTCCATATTTTCCGTATTCCTGAAAATATAATAATTTAAACAATTTAAATTAAAAACTAGTTTCTGAAAACAAATAGAAAGCCCCCCCCCCCCTCTCTTACACAGTATTTCAATAATTTAAATAGGCATTATTAATTATATAAACTCTAATTATTAATTATGTAAACCCTAATCAAAAAAGCTTTCTTTTTAATACTCAAATTTTTCACAATCATCATGACCTACTTTGAGAAAATTTTAATACAATATTGTTTTTTTTTCATAGGTTTATATTTTGAAATATCAAAGATTTACAACATCAGGTTTCAAAGATATAGGGATGAGAGCATTTCTGTTTGTTGTAATAACTAGTTCTTTTGTGCATATTCTATCCCGTTGTTATAACCAATACCCTGAGTTGTAACTATCCGTCCCGTCCTACTTTCCTTCCAATACACCTTCAGTCCAATACATTATGAAATATTAAACTTTTACATTTTATTGTAATATGGTAATATTGTAATATTGTAATATTATTGTTTTATTCTAATATTACAATGAATCATTTGAACAGGGTATAAAATATTAACCCTCATGAATTCTTTCTGGATCGATTTATTGATATTCATTTTTTAATTCACGCTTTGAAAATTTCAAGTTGTAAGTTTATTTTAGAAAAACTAAAACCGTTGAATCATGTTTGATAATCTACTGTAAAGAATGGTAAGACACGCGGTCTTTCAATTTTGATTTTTTAACCTCCCCTCAATGTAAAAACTAAATTTTAAATGTAAAAAAGATTTGTTAGAAAAAACAGGTTTACTTTTGTCTTAATTAAGCAAGGAATTGATATTACCAGTTGATTGCTAATGAAATGTGTGAATAAGGATGAATAAATGTAAACCCTGCGCCAACTTGACACAACTACAAGAACCAAAAAAAACTGTTGAAAAGGAAAATTGCATTTCAGCAATCTAATCTGTATTTGATGTTCAAGCAATTAGTTTTACCCATTGCTTGCAAGGAACTATACATAAATCATGATGCTCACAACTACAATAGCTATATATTCTCATTCCGCCCCGCCCCCTCCCCCCGCTTAAATGATGCATTATCCCTAAATTCTGTGTTTTGATCTCCTCCCACTGTAGTATAACTACACAGATTAGACGCATCCTAGTCTATATATTTCTTGGTTGGTTGAAAAACAACTTATTAAAGGCGTGCCTTACTGTAGTTTCAATGGCATCTTATAGTCTCTAAACTATTTTTACCGATTCATCTAAATCGGGGCCTCATGTCTAATAAATATATAATCTATTTGAAATGTTTACGGAACTGTTTATATTCAGATAAACTTTTCTATGTTTACTGTGTCTGAAACCTGGCCGGGTTGGATTAGATTAGATTAGATTAGATTAGATTACCCTGAACCTTTTCCTTGATAACTCCATAATCCAGCATAAAAAGGGATTTTATGTATCACATCCACAAAAAAGTATGTCTGAAAAGACTAAACCAACCTTCCATGGATATACATCTGAAATGTATAGAGTTTTCCTTAGTAAGTAATGTTAATAATGTTGTAATATATATAGTAAATATATAATGTTGTTAAGCTAGTTTACCAAGTTTACCAAGTTATAAGCTTAGTTTAACTTTATACGTTAATTAATGGGAGTATTTGCTTAGTCCTATATTCTTCTATTATCTACATATTCTTCTATTATCTTCATATTCTTCTATTATCTACATATTCTTCTATTATCTACATATTCTTCTATTATCTACATATTCTTCCATTATCTACATATTCTTCTATTATCTTCATATTCTTCCATTATCTACATATTCTTCTATTATCTACATATTCTTCCATTATCTACATATTCTTCTATTATCTACATATTCTTCCATTTTCTGTGTTTCCTATTGTTCGAGATATATATAAATATATTCCAGCTCATGGTTTGTTGGAGTCCTGATAATGTGAATAATTGAAGGATTTAAGGAGACTTAGGAGGAGGGGGGAGGGGGGAATTCAGGGGAATATTGGGGGATACTGGGGGAATCCCTGATTACAGGGGGATTCTGGAGGAAACCTGAGGTTGGGGGATTATGGCTGCTAAGGATATAGGGAAAGGATTAGGGAGTAAAGAAAACACATGAAAATTCAATAGTTGTTTTCCTTATTAATTTTCATTTTTGAATTGATTAATCAAAGGAAATATGTTTTTGCCACAAACTATATTTTCTTGGCCCCTCTAACCCGATGTTGTAAACCTTTGATATATCAAACTATGAATTATGTTCCAAAAGTTCCGCAAAAACTTTTAGTCCAAATCTGAACAAAAATCTTAAGAAATAAAACAGCAAAAATGTGTTTACTGTTTATAAATGAATTACATTTTGAATTTTTAAGAAAAAAAAAATGTGGAATGAAAAGTTCCATTTTGCTATCTTAGCAAAAAAAATTTTCACGGATTTTTTTTGTCATAACTCAATAGATTTTTTAGAAACGTTGAAAAACATAAAAAAACCATTTTCTTATGAATTTCTAAGGGCAAATTTATTTTTTACAGAAATTATTATTTATGAAACAATAATTATTTTTGACTTTGGTCAATTTTACTTCAATATTTTTCCACCGGAAGCATGATTTTTTTAATTAAATACTAATCCCGTTTTTTCGACTCATCTTGTATAAATATGATTTACAGAATATACCTAGCTATAATATATATATATATATTTAGGATGATGTATGTACCAGTACAAGCTAGGAGAGGGAGCTATATACCTAGCTATAATATATATATATATATATAGGATGATGTATGTACCAGTACAAACTAGGAGAGGGAGCTATATACCTAGCTATAATATATATATATATATATATAGGATGATGTATGTACCAGTACAAGCTAGGAGAGGGAGCTATATACCGAGTGGGGAGGACGCACAACAACTTCAAAATCATTTTCACATGGTAAATGGTAGACGTGGATCAACCAGAGAACTAAACCAGGTATATCGTAGACATGGAATTTTGGTAGATCGTAGAAATGGATATTTGGTAGATCGTAGACATTGATTTTTGGTAGATCGTAGAAATGGATATTTGGTAGATCTAGACATGGATTTTTGGGTAGATCACAGAAATGGATATTTGGTAGATTGTAGACATGGATTTTTGGTAGATCGTAGAAATGAGTATTTGGTAGATCGTAGACATGGATTTTTTGTAGATAGTAGACATTGATATTTGGTGGATCGTAAATATTGATTTTTGGTAGATCCTAGACATGGATATTTGGTAGCTCGTAGATATGGATTTTGGTAGATCGTAGACATGGATTTTTGGTAAATCGTAGACATGGATTTTTGGTAGATCGTAGACATGGATTTTGGTAGATCTTAGACATGCATTTTTGGTAGATCGTAGACATGGATTTTTGGTAGATCGTAAATATTGATTTATGGTAGATCGTATAGGTGAATGTTTGGTAGACCGCACACACGGATATTTGGTAGATTAAGATACGAAAGTCTATTTAGAAGAATGAATAAATAATTGTTTTACATTATATAAGTTTCTACTTTCCCCCCTTACATGGTTTTCTTCTTTCCATTTCTATACACGTGAAAACTTTTAAGCATTTGGAAGCGAATAGTATTCATCTAAGTCCTGAAACAGTTTTTCTTTTTTCTTTTCTCATGAATATATCATGTACAAGTACCTTTGTTTCGGCGAAAGTGATGGAGATGTTCGTGTTTTTCTGTCTGAAAATTTATCAATTTTATTATCACTTACAAAAAGAATGTTGATAAAGGTTGCCAACTAATAAGTGGGGCAGCACAAAACATCAGTTCTTGATTTTAAAATTTTTTGGTAACAAAACCGTGAAAAGGTTTTATGGATAAACTCTGTTTAAAAGTTCCAGTCTCTGGTTTTCCTTAAAAGCCTTCGGCCTATCTTGGTAAACTTCCTGGGGGGAGGAACATCGAGCTTCTAAGAATTCCAACCAATGCAATCTAGAACCTTTATCTTTATTTTTGGATAAAATATTCAGAATACTAAGATTAAAAAACCTAGTCAAAATGAACGAGAACAAATCTGGTCAAACAACTTTTGATATCTCTGGGTCAATACAAGTTAATAAGACGTTTGAATTCGAAAAGAAGTAATTTCTTTTTTTTTAACTATTTATTTTTATACCTCAGCATAAATATTAAATGATAATAATCTATTTTCAAAGCCCCGGAGAAATAGTCCCCCCGGTGGCCCACTCCGGTATGCCGAATACATTAGCGCCTGATCCAATCAGGGTTCAGTCATGTGTCATGTGTTTGTTGTCTATTCTGAACCAAAAGAAATAGTATTACGGTAACATCTATCTTTCTATCGATCTCATCATCAAATTAGAATTATGAATCCTTCAATCGGCGCTATCAGTAAATGGAAATATTTACTTCTACTAAAACTATGGTGGCGCCCCCCCCCCTTCCCCCTTCCTTCTTTTAAAAACTAACCATGGATTATTTAGTGCCCAGATATCCGGTTAAACCACGGAAATGACCCGGGAGATGAACCCGGACACAATCCTCTACAGCGAAGACGATCTCTCCCTAAAACCCCGAAGAAGCATCAGAACTCCGGGCATAACGGTCACCAATCAAACCAAACCAAACACAATCAGAACCAGTCCAGCTATAATCAACAGTATAGTTATGATACGGTAATGGCATTGCTAAACATTTTTAGCAATTTTTTCACAAAGATTAATTAAACTATTTAACATGTTAAACTAGCTCTTACATGACAGTTAAATAAAAATCTGCTTGCGACATTTCCCATGTTTGACGCTTTTTTCATTTAAAGTTGTCTACATTTTCCCGATTTCACCATTAATATAAATATTTTCAATCTACTAATGGTTAAGAGAATAAACTAAATGTATTCTCGGTATTCTTTTAGAGGTTGGAATATAAAATAATTTTGATTAACATTCAAAAATGAAACACCATAACTTTCTATTTTTATGAATCTTTTCATGTGATCCAAATTTTACAAGCTTTCACGCAAAAATCTAAGAGAATTTTTCCAATTACTTCCTGAAAACTAAAGCTAAAAATAAGTACTCTACGGTTCTTAAATGTAGATGTCTAGAACTGTGAAAAATATATTTAACAATTAAAAAAAAAATTTTTCCAATTGATTTAATAATAAATATTACAAAATTCCAATATTTTCCGAGACTGTTAAAAATTAATGAGAATTAATAAGGTAAAATAAAAGGCCAAGGCGACCGTTGTAAAGTTTATAAACAGTTTTTCAAAATACTTGAACACAGACTTATAAAGTGAAATGGTTATTTGGCTAAAGGCTATGTTTCTTTAGTCATAAATTGGGTCTAACAGTCTTCCCATTTCACAGTTGTATGGGTCTCAATGTATTCAATATTTTCATAATTTAAAGAATGTTATATTTATTGCTTAATGATTTTCTAAGGAAAATAAAGTAAATAATTTATAATTTCTTAACAAAAGTAAATGGGTTTATGTTTCTCAAACAAATGCCAAAAAATGCGCGAAAATAATAATTATGAGTAATTAATTAGTTTATTCGTGAAAAGGGTATTTTTGAAACATTTCTTTAAAAATGGTTAATGGTATGAAATGGTTATGAAATAAAACCAACTTTATCCAAGGATTTACTCATTTGATTTATAACTCCGGTACAATTCTATAGAGTGTGTTACAGAAAATCCGCCGAATTATATTTGTCATCTGATTGCTTTTTTTAAATTTAAAGAGATTAAGTCCTTTCTTGGTGAAAAACTGCTGACTCATATGTGTTTTTATGATATCTCATTTACTGATGATGATTGTCGTATCTTTAGAGATTTTTTGAAAGAATTAACTTAATCGGTTGAATGCAAGAGTTAGGGATAAGTGCTTTCTGAAGTTTCGACCTCTGGTCTTCTTCTAGAAAAGTATTCCTTCCTAAGGTTTGATCTAACTAAAACATAAAGGTTTACTGACTGGTATAAAATGAAGAAAAGTTGTAAATGTTCAGTTCAGCAATATTGTTTATGTTTACTATTTAGCTAAATGTTTAAAAGTTTTGAAATAGAAATGTAAACTAGCAACTTATCTAAAGATAAATAAGATAAAAGGACAACGCACTTAAGTAAAAGAGTCTAGGAGACGTAATTTCAAGTATCACTGAAATTAAAGAGCGGCAAGTCCTATTTACAACGGTACCCGGCCTTTCAACCTTTGTCTAATCAAATTTCCCGGAACTCAATTTTCAGCTATAAGAATAAGGATATCTAAGACAATTGTCCAGACCAAGGTTTAAAGGTACCGTTGTAAACCAAACTTGCCACTTAAAAATAGCGGGAAACCGGAAGTTCTGCGCAGTCTCTCTTTAAGAATATACCCTTGACTTACCAGGGCAAGATGCGTTCAGTTTCTTCAATTAAATTCAATAAATAAATAAATGAAAAAATATCGATTTATTGTGATAAAATCAAATAATGATTATCATTCACAATTAATTATAAAACAAATGTGGAATAGCAGATCTTTTATATTTTTTTTTCATGGCATGATTAACATGAAACTGCTCCTGGTGGTGTAGTTGGTGTTCAATAGGGTGAACCGCATTACATTCAATCGCTTTTTGGTCTTATATTCTACCATACTTAAATTCTCAGAGTTATCTTTCGTTGCCTTTTTATTCAAAACAAATCATCCCACAAAAAAGTATTAGAGAGAAAAAATGTTTAAATGGTCAAACTATGATCGGAAGTTTGTTTTTTGCATTTTAGGAGTTTGAAAGCCCGACACCAAGCATGGTTTGGGATGAAAAGCAACAGGCCTACATACCTAAATATCAGGTATAATGAATATAATTAAAACAAATTATAAAAAATTAAAATATAAACTTTTTTAGATAAAGAAGAACCATTTTGAGGATCAGTTCGATCAGTACTTATATCAGTCAAGACATATCAGCACACCGGTAAATATCTTTATATATGGGATTGTTAAACAATCAGTACTCTGGTATATATCTTTATATAAGGGATTGTGTAACAATCAGTACTTCGGTAAATATCTTTATATATGGGATTGTTAAAAAATCAGTACTTCGGTAAATATCTTTATATTTGGGATTGTTAAACAATCATTACTAAATATCTATTGAAATGGATTTTTCGTTAAATAAAATGTTTATTATTTCTTAATCTTAAATCGTTAAAAAAATTATAAACATTACCTTAAAATCTTTCAAGTTGTTTAAACTTGTTTTTTCAAATCTTTTCTAGTTTCAAATCTTCTTCCAATTTTCTGTGTCAGAAAATTTTAAACCAAAATCAAAAATACTTTTAATTAAAATGTGAATTTTCCTGTCATGAAAAATATTTCTCATGATATTTATAATATGTCATAAAATTCATAGTTGACATTTAGCATTTACATTATCGATAAAAATTAATTATGAACATCATAAAAACTTACAAATTTTTAAAAAGGTTAGAGAAAAAGTAAAAATTGAATATTTTCTATTCTGTAACTTTTGTAAAAAACAGAAATTAAAAGATTGAGACGTTATTTTGTAAAAAAATATGTTCAATTTACCAAAATATTTTAAATAAGCTTTCATGAAAATCAAGATTAAATTTCTTTAAAAAAAATAATTAAATTTTCTTTTCTCCAGGTCATAAAGACTCATGAGGCACCAGAACTGGTTCTAGAGGTTCCTTCAGATAGTGATTCATCTAGACGTCCTAGTGGTGTATCTATCTGTCCTAGTGATAGGACAGGACATTCACAATCCCCTAGAGTTAGCCAGGTAAAGCCCCCCTCCCATCCAATCCCCTAGAGTTAGCCAGGTATAGCCCCCCTCCCATCCAATCTCCTAGAGTTAGCCAGGTATAGCCCCCCTCCCATCCAATCCCCTAGAGTTAGCCAGGTATAGCCCCCCTCCCATCCAATCCCCTAGAGTTAGCCAGGTATAGCCCCCCTCCCATCCAATCTCCTAGAGTAAGCCAGGTATAGCCCCCCTCCCATCCAATCCCCTAGAGTTAGCCAGGTATAGCCCCCCTTCCATCCAATCTAAACATAAGAAGAAAATCAATTTAAATCAAAATTACTAGGCGACTTTGTGACCTCGCAGCTCCTTTATTTTGGATTTTACTCCCCAAATATACTAAATGCAAATTTATAATTCATTACTTATGTTCTTATCAAGAGGTTTTTAAGAAAATAGTTATTATTTAATCAAAGTTACTTTAGTTCAACATAGTTTGCAAACAGATTAAAACTATTCAATCGAAAATTGCACCAACAAAAAATTAAACCAATGAAATGGAGGAGTATTCATAAAACTCACTTAACAACACGAATAAATATTTAGATATTAAAAAAGGTTTTATCAAGAAACGGTAAAATCTGAGTGTAGTTGAGTTTAATCCAACCCTTCCTCATATTTCTTGGCAACCTCGTGTGACTATCTATCTATCTTAACATTATTTACCTGGAATAGTATAATCACGCGAGATTTCCAAGAAATGACGAGAGGGGAGCAGGGATCCACAACGGAAAGGTTTTTCATGATATTTTGGTTCCTTGGTAAAGCATTTCATGGTTGATAGAATTGTTTAATAACATAACAGTGCTAATCAGAAAGACGGGAATTAATTTTCAATCAGACGACTTTATAATCTTATTTTACAAAGGAATTGAGTTTTTGTCACAAATTGGAATTTTCTAATCCCTCTCTTTGCAACCTGATGGTGTAAACTTTCATTATTTCAAACTTAATCAAAATTATCATTAATCTATGATTTCAGGCCCGGATAGAGATCGAAGGATTAGTTATACCTGGAGCAGTTAGAATTCAACGGAGAGCTTCGCATTGTGGAGAACTTCAGTCTCCAGGATCCATGACACCCTTACTCCCATCCTTACTCAAGG
Source organism: Eurytemora carolleeae (assembly GCF_000591075.1). Classification (NCBI taxonomy): domain Eukaryota; kingdom Metazoa; phylum Arthropoda; class Copepoda; order Calanoida; family Temoridae; genus Eurytemora; species Eurytemora carolleeae. The sequence goes on along the minus strand of NW_019397645.1, from coordinate 4,681 downwards.
TATACACCCTTTCTCCCATCCTTACTCAAGGTATACATCCTTACTCCCATCCCTAGTCAAGGTATACCACCTTGCTTTCATGCTTAATCAAGGTATAAACTATCCCTTATTCCTATTTTCACTCAAGGTATACAGTCCCTTATTCCGATCCTCACTCAAAATATTCACCCTTACTCCCATCCTTATTCAAGGTATAAACTATTCCTTACTTCCATTCTTACTCAAGGTATATAATATTCCTTACTCCCATCCTTATTCAAGGTATAAACTATTCCTTACTTCCATTCTTACTCAAGGTAAATAATATTCCTTACTCTCATTCTTACTAATAGTAATCCTCTTACAGTTACTGAAAGCTTACGGCACAAGTCTCATCACAATTTGCATTCCTTTCACCTACCTTGACCTTCTTAAATCCTCCTAAGTGCCTCAGAGTAGGAGTAGAGGCCTACCTTGACCTTCTTAAATCCTCCTAGGTGCCCCGGAGTAGGAGTAGAGGACTACCTTGACCTTCTTAAATACTCCTAGGTGCCCCAGAGTAGGAGTAGAGGCCTACCTTGACCTTCTTAAATACTCCTAGGTGCCCCAGAGTAGGAGTAGAGGCCTACCTTGACCTTCTTAAATACTCCTAGGTGCCCCAGAGTAGGAGTAGAAGCCTACCTTGACCTTCTTAAATACTCCTAGGTGCCCCAGAGTAGGAGTAGAGGCCTACCTTGACCTTCTTAAATACTCCTAGATGCCGGGCCCCGGAATAGGAGTAGAGGCCTACCTTGACCATCTTAAATACTCCTAGGTGCCCCGGAATAGGAGTAGAGGCCTACCTTGACCTTCTTAAATACTCCTAGGTGCCCCGGAATAGGAGTAGAGGATCTTCTTTACCGGATAATATTGGTACAGAGCAACTCTACAGGTATTGGACCAAATCAAGTGATTGTTTAACTTTTTGGTTATACATACAATTAGTACATATTTAGTGCAATCTATATAATAAAACAAGACATTCGTATATATATATATATGTTGCCTATAGCCGGCCAAACGGCTGGACCGAATGGGCTGAATTTTTTTGTGGACACTCATGGGTGGCCGGGGTGTTATAGGCTAAAAAAGTTAGAAATTCTTTTAAAATTTTTTTTAAAAATTTAAAAAAAAATTTCCACGGGCAACGCCGGGCCCTTCAGTTAGTACTCATTAAAGATAGAAATTTGATTTAATAATTCCACGTGACATTAAAACATTAAAGAAGTGAACAATCCCTTTTTAAATTCATCGACAGGGTCCAAATGCATAAATTCTATTTTTCTTGGCATGAATTTATCTTCGATAAAACTTAATTTCAATTTTATTTGACATGAATTGGCTGTCTGGAGACTCAAGTCTGATGTCCTATCCAATTCTCCTTGAAATTGGAGGCATAAAAGCCAATAAATTTTACACATCAATTCAACTTTGAATTTAAAATGAAAAAGTTTGATTGTTTGGTGTGTAGTTTACGAATACAATGTGAGTGGATGTTAGGGGGGGGAGGGGGTGTTAAAATTACTGAGTTAGTTGTAGTTGAGATGGAAGCAGGGTATTGGAAAATTGGGATGGATAGAAATGAATAGAGGAAATTAATGATAAAATAATAGGTATACAGTGGTTACCAGAAAACAGTGGACAGATCGTTGTCTTCTTTCTTCAATTTTACTATGATGTTGCTCAGCATTTTATAATCTTTAAGATTGTAAATGACAGTTTTCTAAGAACGTTCAAGGCATACTGAGTTTTTGCCACAAGCTCTGATCTTTCAATCCCTTTTTCTGTGCAACACGATCAGACCAAGGATAATTGAGTAAGTGAGAGAGCAGGGATAATTGAGTAGGTGGGGGAGCAGGGATAATTGATTATGTGAGGGAGAAGGAATAATTGATTAGGTGGGGGAGCAGGGATAATTGAGTAGGTGAGGGAGCTGGGATAATTGAGTAGATGGGGGAGCAGGAATAATTGAGTATGTAAGGGAGCAGGGATAATTGAGTATGTGAGGGAGTAGGGATAATTGAGTATGTAAGGGAGCAGGGATAATTGAGTAGGTGGGGGAGCAGGAATGATTGAAAAGTTGAGGGAGCAGGGATAATTGAGTATGTGAGGTAGCAGGAATAATTGAGTAGGTGAGGGAACAGGGATGATTGAATAGTTGAGGGAGCAGGGATAATTGAGTAGGTGGGGGAGCAGGAATAATTAAGTGGGGGAATAGGGATGATTGAATAGTTGAGGGAGCAGGAATAATTGAGTAGGTGGGGTAGCAGGGATAATTGAAGAGTTGAGGGAGCAGGGATAATTGAGTAGGTGGGGGAACAGGAATTATTGAGTTGGTGGTGGAGCAGGAATAATTGAGTATGTGAGGGAGCAGGAATAATTGAGTAGGTGAGGGAGCAGGAATAATTGAATAGGTGAGGGAGCAGGGATGATTGAATAGTTGAGGGAGCAGGGATAATCGAGTAGGTGGGGGAGCAGGGATGATTGAATAGTTGAGGGAGCAGGGATAATTGAGCAGGTGAGGGAGCAGGTATAATTGAGCAGGTGAGGGATCAGGGATAATTGAGTATGTGAGAGAGCAGGGATAATTGAGTAGGTGAGGGAGCAGGGAAAATTGAGTAGGTGGGGGAGCAGGGATAATTGAGCAGGTGAGGGAGCAGGTATAATTGAGCTGGTGAGGGAGCAGGGATAATTGAGTATGTGAGGGAGCAGGGATAATTGAGTAGGTGAGGGAGCAGGAGTAATTGAGTATGTGGGGGAGCAGGGATAATTGAGTAGGTGAGGGAGCAGGGATAATTGAGTAGTTGAGGGAGCAGGGATAATTGAGTAGGTGGGGGAGCAGGGATGATTGAATAGTTGAGGGAGCAGGGATAATTGAGCAGGTGAGGGAGCAGGTATTATTGAGCATGTGAGGGATCAGGGATAATTGAGTATGGTAGAGAGCAGGGATAATTGAGTAGGTGAGGGAGCAGGGATTATTGAGTAGGTGGGGGAGGAGGAATAATTGAGTATGTAAGGGAGCAGGGATAATTGAGTATGTGAGGGAGCAGGGATAATTGAGTATGTGAGAGAGCAGGGATAATTGAGCAGGTGAGGGAGCAGGTATAATTGAGCAGGTGAGGAAGCAGGGATAATTGAGTATGTGAGGGAGCAGGGATAATTGAGTAGGTGAGGGAGCAGGGATAATTGAGTATGTGAGGGAGCAGGGCTAATTTAGTATGTGAGGGAGCAGGGATAATTGAGTAAGTGAGAGAGCAGGGATGATTGAGTTTGTGGGGGATCAGGGATAATTGAGTTGGTGAGAGAGCAGGGATATTTGAGAAGGTGGGGGAGCAGGAATAATTGAATTTGTAAGGGAGCAGGGATAATTGAGAAGGTAAGAGAGCAGGGATAATTGAGCAGGTGAGGGAGCAGGTATAATTGAGCAGGTGAGGGAGCAGGGATAATTGAGTAGGTGAGGGAGCAGGGATAATTGAGTAGGTGAGAGAGCAGGGATAATTGAGTAGGTGAGGGAGCAGGGATAATTGAGTAGGGGGAGCAGGGATAATTGAGTAGGTGAGGGAGCAGGAATAATTGAGTAGGTGAGGGAGCAGGAATAATTGAGTAGTTGAGGGAGCAGGGATAATTGATTAGGTGGGGGAGCAGGGATAATTGAGTATGTGAGGGAGCAGGGATAATTGATTATTTGAGGGAGCAGGGATAATTGAGTAGGTGAGGAATAAAATTAGAATATGTTAATATTTGAAGTTGCAAGGTTTGTATGCTACGCCAGCAATATTCTGATCTCCAGCTCTGTCAGCTACTATATTCAACATAGAGATTAGATTGCAAGGACCATTGTTTTTCGAGTGAGCTTCATATTGACCCTTTCCCAGATAACCCTGGGTTTGTGAACATTATCCGTATATTTATCATTTAACCGTTTAAAATATATATACAGTTTTTACTTTAGAATTTAACCCAACTTAAAAGAATTTTATGAAACTATTGTTTACTTTATCATTCTTACTCACTTCATCGTGAATTTCATAAGAACTTGCTTTAAAGTAATCATAGTGCAATAAAGTTAAATTAGCTCTGTATTATGTGTGTTATAAAGTTATGATTGGTTCCCGGATTTTCTCCAAAAAATGTATGATATTTCCAAAATAATATTTTTCAATTGAAATGAAAATAAAATTGAAATTTATTCTATTTTTTTACTTAATTCTGTTTTATTTCTAAGCTTATTTAAGATCTATAGAAATAGCCATTGAAATAAGACAAGTACACAAATGTTTAAAATAATTGCCTTTAAAACTTTTATTTTGGAAAGTGTGGCGGATATGAATATCGTCTTCCAGAAAAACTTTCTAGAAATCCAAGGAGGCGTTTCAAGATCAGCTGATTCAAAACATGTGTTACTTATTCAGATATTTTTACTATATAGATTTTGATTTTAAATAAAGTTAGTCGTTTTGAAACTCTTTTCCTTTTAAGTTGTAGCACGCCAAATTGGTGACCCCGGACTTTTTGAATACGTTTTCTAAAGTTCTCTTCAAAGCAACTCACAGTGTCGTGATATAAGCCTAAGTGCTCGAAATAGTTAATCCGTGTCACTAGCATTTTTCGGCTGAAAAGTGATCCTGCCTCCCTGTTTTCTCCACAGGCTCTCACAGTAAGC
>NW_019397644.1:0-51289 GCF_000591075.1 Eurytemora carolleeae | reverse complement strand
GTTTTTGGGGTCGTGCGGGTCGTTTTCAGACTCTAAAACAGGGTCGTTTGTTCTATGCGGGCTGGTCTTAATACAGGGATAAAAATAGGAAAGATAAACCTGGTCCTAATACAGGGATACAAATAGGAAAAATAAACCTGTTTCTAATACAGGAATAAAAATAGGAAACATTAACCCCTCAGCCTGGTTCTAACACAGGAATATAAATAGGAAATATAGACTCCTCAACCTGGTTCTAGTATAGGGATACAAATAGGAAATATTAATTCCTTAATCTGGTTCTAGTACAGCGATACAAATAGGAAATATAAACCTGGTCCTAATACAGGAATACAAATAGGAAATATAAACCTGGTCTTAATACAGGGATACAAATAGGAAATATAAACCTGGTCCTAATACAGGGATACGAATAGGAATTAAAAACCTGGTTCTAATACAGGAATACAAATCTTCTTGTGACACAGTCGGTCTTGTAACTTTTTATGTTCTTGTGACTCAACATGGTCATTTTGTGAACTGTGACGCATTATGTTACTTATTACGTATTGGTCTACATTTTTATGTTGTATATACTTCATATTGTAAGATTTTAGTTCCATCGTCATGCTTCACATGAATATGTAAAAAACAAATATTCATGTTTGATGTAAATACCCTTGGTGTTAAATGATAAGCCAAGTAAAATGAAGTTATTTGATATTTCTGACGAAACGTAATTTTTAGCATTATGATGTTGTAACATCAAATACTAGATCAAAACTTTTTTGTGGCAGTAATAAGGTTTAAAAAATGTATCTTATTTTTAACATTTCCACGTAAAATCCTTCGGTCAAGGTTCCAATACTTAAGCAATAACCTTAATTTCAGTAGTTATCGAAAACCTTCAGGTTTTGAATGAGAAAACATTCTGAACTGAAATTCTGGAAAACTTGAAGCAAAATAATAAATTAATTATAAAACAGCATTTCGTGTAATATTGGGAGATCCCCAAGGTTGTTCAATTGTCACGCTATACAGATGACACCATATTTTGCCCTTTAATACATAATATAAAGTGATAATTGGCATGTCTGGTTTACAAACTTTAAACCTTTTTCTGATCAAAGATGAATGAGATAACCTAATTCTTCTTTCAGAACATTTATAATTGTGGTTTCTCCATAAAAGTGACTTAAAGATTAATGCATTGGAGAAAAGGACAAAAAGCTAGAACTTTACATTTTAAAATAGAAAAACAGTGATATATTTCTTATTGTTAAAGATGGTACCTTGTGAATTTAAAAATTCTAAAAATGGAGAGTAACTTGAAATTATGTCTACCTGCCGTCTCTGGCAAAAGGAGTTAATAATCCTAGCATAGGAAAGTGTTGCGATTAATATCTAAATTTTATTATCATTCTTGAATGATGCGCAAAATATTCATGATGTAGTCAATTTGGTAGTAGATCCTGCTCCGGTGGAAGACAATAACATTGCAAAACAAATGTCTGAAACTTCAAACATGTGAATTTTTGTAAAAAGCGGGGAAAACATGAAGGTGCTAGATTTAAAGCTAAGAAACAAGCATGATATCAGACCTTATTATTTGTTCAGTGATTTAATAGTAAACAAACTACATATACTATTCACATATACAGGAAGTAGTTGTCAGTATTTTAACAGTCTTCAATCCAAGAGGTATTGACCTCAAGTTCACTTATCAATTTCAAAACCAATACTTTAAACTAATCTAATATCCAAGACAATACTTTAAACTAATCTGATATACAAGACAATACTTTAAACTAATCTAATATCCAAGACAATACTTTAAACTAATTTAATATCCAAGACAATACTTTAAACGAATCTAATATCCAAGACAATACTTTAAAATAATCTAATATCCAAGACAATACTTCAAACTAATCTAGAATCAAAGACAAGACTTTAAACTAATCTGATATCCAAGACAATACTTTAAATTAATCTAATATCTAAGACAATACTTCAAACTAATCTAATATCCAAGACAATACTTTAAACTAATCTAGAATCAAAGACAAGACTTTAAACCATTTTGTTATCCAAGGCAAGATAAGGATCTTTTAAAAGGCCCAATTTTATGCTTCTCAGTTTTTTTACTTTCACGTTTAACTAGCTTTTAATATCTTTATTTAGTAAGCTATAAAAATACTGATTTAGAGAAGAATGTTTAAGAAGATTCTAAACCGGAAACGTTCTTCTTCATCATCTTCTTCATCTTCCTCTAGCGATGAAGAAGATATTAAGGAAGTTAAGGTAATTAGGTTTTTTCTTACAAGAAACTTTAAAAAATGGGTTAATTTTACAGTGACATTTTTATTTGAGAGATCATCAAATTTTATATACCTAGGAATTCAGGTTTCTGCATTTAAAGAAAATGTAATTTCAAACGGCCCTCTATATTTAAAGAGGGCCATTCTAGATTCACAACGGTACCCTTTAAACCTTAATTAGCTTAATAATGTGGAGGATATAGTGGTTTCTGTAGCTTCAACAGTGCTTAACTTAAACAATTTCCTCCATCGTGAACCGGAAATGCCACTCTATAAATTACGTCCACAGTCCCTTTAAATGCAATTAGTGACATGTAATATAAGTGAATGAACGTAAATTTGCAACAAATTTTAATCTAAAGAATTAAACTGCAATCGTGGAAGGGAATCCTTGCTCACCTGCGTGAGCCTCTCAGATTTGCTATGCAGCGGCGAGCCTCCGCTATGCAGTATAAAGGGGAATACATTTCCAGACAAAGGGTGGGGGGAGGGGCCTTCTGACGTTAAAATCATACACACATTATAAAAAATAAATTAAAAACGCCAATATTTAATTTTTCATAAAATTATACACAACATTTAGTCCAAAAAAGAATTACTTGCAAGAAATCATCATTTTCAATTCAGTTTTTTTACAGAATAATTGGTGAGGTAAACATGGACCTATCACAAAAAGTTTTGAAAAAATGCCTGAAAAATGCGGGAAAAAATATTTTTCCCGCATATTTTGTTGTTTGATTCAAAACTAGATCACTATTCAGCTCTGCATGCAAAAATCAGAGAGAAATCTCTAGTAATAAAGTTGGAAGGTTTCTTTGGCCTTTAAGAGGGGAAATAAGCGGGAAAAGAGAGGGAATGTTATAAGAAGAGGAAGAAATGCAATATAGAGTCCAGAATTCAGTTTACCATGACTTTAGACACCCCACATGGACCTATCACAAAGTTTTTGAAAAATGTCCGAAAAATGCGGGAAAAATAAGGGGAAAAATAATTTTTCCTACATTTTGTTGTTCTATTAAAAAACTAGATCACAATTTAGGCCTGCATGCAAATAATCAGAGAGATAAATTAATAAAGTCAGAAGGCTTCTTTGGCCTTTATGAGGGGGAAAATACGGGAAATGGGGGAATGGTATAAGGAAAGGGGGAAATGGATTACAGACTCTAGAATTCACTTTCCCGACCCAATGTTGATGACTTAAGACACCCCATATGGACATAACACAAAGTTTTTGAAAAAATGTCCGAAAAATGCAAGAAAAATCAGGGGAAAAATTATTTTTCCGCACTTTGATTTTTGATTAAAAAACTAGATCACAATTCAGGCCTGCATGCAAAAAATCAGATAGAAATCTCTAAAACTAAGAGTCAGAAGCCCCACCCTTTTGTATGGAAATGTGTACATTCCCCTTTCATAATTAAACTTGAAAAAAAAGATATAAAGAAAACAAATTATGAAGTGAGTTTGCTTAGATTTGTTAAAATCTTTGATTTAAGCGATACATTCTTTGAAAAATTATTAAGTTTAGATAATTCTTGTAGTGCAAAATTATTGTTTTAAAGAATTATCAACAAATAACAAATTTTCAAAAATCTACAAAAAAAGTTTTTTTTTCTGAAATAAAAGAATTAAAAAAACAAATCAAATTCGTTTTAGAATTTGTTTCCGTAAAATCTTCATTTTCGCGTAAAAAAATCCTTTGAAGCTTTAGTATAAAATTTGAACCTCGGTGCTGCTCAGCAAATCTGGGAGGCTCATTTCGGTCAGGGGTTCCCTCCCTACTTAACTATTATTGCGGGTAACCCTTTGAAGGCAATACAGGGACATTAGTTCCAAAACTAACACTTGGCCAATTTCTAACAGTCAGTGTTAAAAATGGGCCAAGTGTTAGTTTTGGAACTAATGTCCCCTGCAATATGCGTGTGGTGCACAGGTATTTACCAGCCAACCTACACTTTTTCCATTAAACGCATAACCCACTACACACTGGGTCTATTAGACGGACTGGTACGAGTAAGAGTGTATGTGGTACTATTACACTAGGCAAGTAAATCCCCGTGCCGTACGAGGGGGGGGGGCAGCCCCCCAGCCCCCTCTGAGGGGGGGGGGGACTCGCCCAAACTAAAAGTTTAAGAAAAGAATTAAAATATATTCTGATTCACAATACCTTCAAAGCTTTGTCTGATCAAGTATTGCATTAAAAATCCATGTTTCCCATTTTGAAAACTGAATATTTTTATTTGTGGTTTCTCTACAAAAGTGACTCGCGCATTTCTTCTTCACGATGGAAAAATGAAAGTTTCAAAGGTACATCGGACATGCCACTCTATAAATGGGGGGTCACTTGAAATTACGCATGTATTCCATTAAAGTATCATTACATCGTATAGAAAAAAAATACTTTAAAATCTCACTTTTGCCCTGGACTAAAAAAGTTTTATTAAAAAAGCTTTAATCAATACTGCCTTCACTGTAAATATATATTTAATAACATAATTTATTATACAATATGTATCAATCCTATGAAAATATAGATATTTTTTTAGAAACGTTTCCATCTATATTTTTCATGTGCGACCCTGGTAAATCCTTGTACTGGTTGGAACCATGCGTGTACACTGAACCAATATCTTGTTGTGTGTAGGTTCACAACAAGGAGAAGAGAAGCTCCCTAGCAAATATAAAAGCTAAGTTTGAATCCTCTCCTAAAGAAAAGAAGAACAAAGCACCGGTAATCCAATATTATGTTTGTTTATCGATTAGTGGCTTAAAGCTTTAAATTTTGATCGGCAAATATTTGTGAAAATAAATCAGAATAAATCCTTAAAGAGGATTTAATATTAAAATGACCAACTGCTAAAATTCTGTAATTCAGGGGTGTATATTTTCAAGAATTACCTAAAACTTAGTCCTTGAATGTTAAAGAAATGGATAAAGTATGATGTCCAACAATTCCTTTAATTTCGAACAATAAAACAATAAAAAATATTCTAGAAAATTTTGACAACAGCAGTACGGGAGCGGAGAGAGAGTGATGATAATGATGACAAGAAGGATAGGTAAACAAAATTTAATCATTTTTATATTTTACATTCTAGAATGTGCAAAGTGCAATCTTGAAATTCTTTTTGTATATTAATAAAATTTGTCAAGCCGTATACAGAATAAATGGTGTGTGGAGGCAAAAATTCCACAAAGCGAAACATTTTGTTTGTACTCCCACTTAAAAACAATTCTTAAGAGGGACAGAATTGTTAAATATATTGAATTCTTGGGCACAGTGTTCTTAAAGGGGGGTAGAGGTTAATAAAAATGTCAATTAAAAAGGACAATTGTTTCAAACTTGGTAATTGATTTTTACCTTTTAGTCCCCTCTTTGTGCCCAGGTTGAGGTCCTTGACTATTTGAAAATAGTTTTATCTTTTATTTTCAGGAGCTCTGTTTCCACCAGATCCAAGTCTCCAACTAAAAGGAAAATCCAGTTCATGTTTATTATTTACAAACAAGTTATTTGGAAAATCAAATTTGTTCCTTGGCTGTAGTTCAAAACTTGACTCATTCTATAGATTAGATTGGAATGTTAATATTGACGGAGATGTCCGGTTATATGGTTACAGGTTTTATATTTGAAAGAATTTGTAAAATTATTCTAAAATAGGTTTAATATCAAAGAGATAGATAAATATAGAGTGGAATTAAGTGGATAAAAGTGGAAAACCGTCATTTTGTTGTACTGTTTCCATACTGCAGCCTTGCAGTTGCAGGTGTACTTCACACATTTGTGCAATATAACCTTTTGGGTCCTGGAACATCTTCTTATAGAATTTTACGTTTTAATGTTAATTAAATAACAACTCTAATTCACCTAGCTAATACATGCGTTACAAATCAATTTAAAAATACTCCTAGTCCTGGAAGTTTCCATAATGTGGTCTGGTTTTTTGTGCTTTCAATATTACCTGAGATTTGAAGAATTTTCTTCAGATCTGGACAATTTTTGTTAAATTTAGTAAAATTGAAATCTGAAAAAAATATTAGTAACATTTTGGAAATGCTAGGACTAGGTGAATTTTGTGGTTATTGTTTCAAGAATCAAACATGTCCTTGATCTTTGAAATATTTGCGACACTTCTTCGTAAACCTAATTTTATAGTAAAATTCTATATAGAGTTAATAATCACAAAATACTCCTAGTCGGTGACGACTGAATCTCACAAATTCAAAGATCTAAGACTACTTTCAAGTCATCTTGCTACTGTCATGTTTCGTGCTTTGTTGTTGTGAACACTCTGTGGTAAACGGTGTAAGGTATACATTGTAGATTATGAGGTGTACAGTGCATTGTACGGTAGATTATGAGGTGTACAGTGCATTGTACGGTAACCACCAACAAAGTTCTCTGAAAAAAGTTTTCGGAAATGAAGTCTTAAATTTTGGCATAAAAAGTCCTGTGAAAAAAGTCTCTGGAAATAAATTACTACTAGTATTATAAGTCCTATTATGGTAGAAAATGCACAGGGAAAAATCATAGAGAATTAGAGGGGAATTTAAAGAATCTCTCGGTATGAATTTTTTCAGACCCTTTCAGCTTGAAAGGGAGTTCAAAGTGTACAAATCATGTAAATGTTCACAAATTATATGCAGTAGAGTACATTAATACAGTATGTTCCCTAGACTATTCATTTCAATTTCGAATTTTATAACAGAAAATCATCGTTTGTAAAGTAAAAGTCATATAGTCTATGTGAAATGATCATTGGTCAATTATGAAACCAGCCTATTTCATAATTTGGTTTTCTTTTAACATTAATTTTAGATTTTCTATAAAATGATATTCCAGGGCCCAAAAGGTTATATAGCATAAATATGTGAAATTCCATTGCACGGAATTGCGTGCAATGGTTGCTTCCGCTTGCGCCATTTCATTGCGCGCAATTGCGCTATAATTGCGAAAAAGGCAGCAATTAAATATTCGCGTAATTTCGTGTACAACGGAATAGCTGTTCCATCTAAAAATTAATATTTGTAACTGTTCGACTTACAAATTTATGCAGCAGATGCAAGAATGGAAATATCTCTTCAGATTTTAAAATAATCGAGGCCCAAGTTTCACAGTTTTAACAGTTTTAAAATTTTTAAGTTTCTATTAATTTTCTAGTTAATTAACAATTTGAAATGATAAATTTTTCATTCGTTCATAATGGATGAACATTAAAATGGAAACTTTTTTTTGGTTAAAATTGTAAGGTTCGTTTAGTCAAAATTAGATATTTTGCTACAGCTTGAGAACCAGAAAGCTATGGAACAGAAGGATAACTAGGGTTTCCACGAAATGGCTAAATCTTTTGCGCAAAATTTGCGCTATTTTCGCGCAAATTTTTTTTTTGCGAACTTTTGCGCTATTTTTGCGCATGAAACGCAATGAGTTTTGCGCGGTTTTGCGCTATTTTTTTTGCGCAATTTGCGCAAAACCGGAAATATTTTTTTGCGAAAGTTGCGCATGAAACGAAATTTTAGTTTTGCGCAATTTTTTTGCGCAATTTGCGCAATACCGCAAGTTTTACGCAAAATGTAACTTTTTAGGCAAATTGTCAAAAATTGATATTCTAAGCTTAGAATTAAACAACTGAAGATTTATTAAGTATGATATAGACTATACTACACTCAATTGGTTACTTCCAGTTACAAAAAGTTTAAATTAAGGGACCAAAATTAATAAAATAGAAATTAGAGAGTGTGAAACAATTGGCAATATTTTAATCCTATTAAATAATTTCAAGTGACCATTAAAAGCTTTGCCTAATCAAGTATGAATCATATTCTTAAATTTTTTTAATCATAATTCGGAAATCTTAATCTCATATAAATAATGCAAGAAAGTAACCAATGCCTGAAGAATCCACTTTTAGGAAATATGCATGTTCAAAACTAAAATTGTCGAGAAAATTGTGAGATTTGAACTCTTCTTAACTGTCATTGGTCAATTATGTAAACGTGACCAATAGGAAGATATTCCAAAACAAGATTTTTCCAGAATTGAATTCTAAGAAACACACACACCGTCATCAACCATTTGATTTTTACGAAATTGCGGAATTGCGCAAAACTTGAGTTTCGCAAAAGCGGAATAGGGCAATTTTGCGCGAAATGACTTTTGCGAATGATTGCGCAAATTGTTGTTTTTTCGCGCAAAGAAAGAAAAATTTTGCGTTTCGTTCCGCAAAAATTGCGCAAAAGTTTTGCGAATGGAAACCCTAAGGATAACATCACAGTGTATTTGGTGTCCTTACAAATTAGCAAAAAACATTAATTAGCATCTTACTAAATCACTTATTCAGTTACATTGGTCTGCTTGAGTCTAAAATGTCGTCTTCCCATGCCAGAGTTTTTTGGTTATCATGCTGCAAATGAATATTATAAAACAAAAAATTAAGCTTAAATTCAATTTTCTTAGCATTTAAGATTGAAATGTTAGTGCAGTTCAGTTTAGTGTATGCCGCTACCAAAGTTAAAATTGAATTATTTTGTTGTTGAAAGGAATTGCGCAATAATTAATTGCATGTATTGCGTGCCATAAAGTTTAAATTGAATACTATCAAAAAGTTGAAACACAAACCCAAGAAAGTTGGACGGAATTACGCGCAATTCCGTTGCATTTATTGCGAGCAATTATTACAGAATTGCGCGCAATTAAATTCACTTGCGTGTAAGGGCTCGCAGTTAACTGCACCGTTAAACTCTCTCGTATAAACTTACTTTGGAATGATTTTACAAGCTCTTCATTTGAAAATCATTCTGATTAGTGTTTATCTATGTTGACTGTTAGGTTTGTATTGTCCGGAAGCGGAAATGGAACTGTTTTGATTGATAGCGGATCTAGCGGATCCAATCTATCCTTGAACCAAATTGAAGGAAAATCAGCATCGACTAATTCAATTGACTCCAACAGCTTGACTCCTTCCAGTAAGAAGAGTATCCCTGAAGTGATTCATCTGCCGGAAAAGAAGGTTTCCAAATCTAATTCTAAATCGTCATCTTCTTCTTCTTCTTCTTCTTCTTCCTCCTCCTCTTCATCCTCTTCCAGTGACGATGAGGAGTAAGTATAAATGTGTAAAACCTTATCAAGGTGGTAAAATAATTTTGTTTGATTTAAATTCTAAATTAGGAAAAATATTGCTTGGTTGGTAATTTTCACCAATTCACATTAAGGATAACTCAGAGCTGTTATTTTGGCAAGCAATATTTAAATAAACCATTGGCTCGGCAGAATGGGTTTCTTGTTCCTTTTGTTAGATGAATTACTTTTATATAAAGCAATCTCGTCAACACTATAGGGAAGGGGTATACGTACAGTGAAACCCTTAATAACGAATACATCGAGAGAATTCATCAAATGTCGTATTCTTCACTTTCTGATAATGGAATGTTGCAGATATTTAGTTTTTTAACTAAATGATTATATGGAGCTCTTTAAAACTGTTCCCGCATATTCATGGCTATTTATTTATTTTCGCAAAAACTGAAATTTACGAAATATAGTATAAAACTCATTGAAAAATTGTCAAGACGACATTTGATAAATTCTTCCGATGTATTGGTAATTAAGGGTTTCACTGTACCAGCTGGGAACTTTAGAATAATGAATATCAGAATTAATGCTTAATCCTCTCTTTTTGCTAATCTTGAGACTAACATAATCTCGAGATTATGTTAGTCTTGAGATTAAATATTTAGATCAACAAATTTCATTCTAGGAACGCCAGATTTGTTCGTTTTCTTGACTGGACGGGCCTTCACTTAATCTCTCACGCATTTATTATTTAAAAATTCATTAATTAAAATTAGTTTAAAAAGAATCTCAAACGTATTATTATTACATATTTTTATTCACTGATTAATGTACAAAATGGCCGATAACAAATTCTTTATTTGTTAGAAATTGCGGAGGTCTCTCATTGGATAGAATTTATTTTCGTGGCTGTCGTTGGTCAAAACAATTAACTATATTCCTTCACTCACATTGGAGAAAACAATGAATGGATATCCAAAGAGAGAGAATACAATTAAAAGTTTCCACAGTGGATATTTAAATTAAGCAGTCTGGATTAAAGGTTGTCCATTCTAAAGTGCCCAGCTCTGGTCAATTTATTATTTATTTATTAAATCCGAACCCTACCCCTGGGGTATTCTCTCGAACAAAAACTTTATCATAATCCGACATTATTGTTGTTTTAGAAAGAACGCTGTCACAGATAATAATCTTGAGAGTTTAAACAACCGTCTTGTCAGCTATATTGACAAGGTTCGACTGCTCCAGCAGGCTAGTGATGTATGGAAGGGAGTTCCTCCAGAGGATACAGAAACTAGGTATTGTATAGTCAAAAGGACTCGTAACGGTTCTCATATAGTACCCTCTAAAAACATTTGTCTAAATAAAAATGATAATATTTCACGCCTTTTCTTTCTTAAAACGGCATAAGTTCTGTAATCTTTGTTTTTGTCTCTGCTGAATAAATCCGTTACTTCTATGTTCTATGGCAGCACGTTATAAGAAAGAACTTTTAAAAGAAAGATAGTCTTTAAAACCAAATTTCTTGTAGATATGTAAACTGAATGCTTATGTAATTTTGTTGTGAGTTTTGCTCACTTTTTTATTTAAGGAATCAAATAAAACTTTAATATTTTATCTTTGCATAGCATAATTTCGTTGCAGGGATGAAATTGAAGAGCTGAAAAGAAAATATGAGGATGAGCTGAAGAGTTGGAGAGATGAACTTCAGAAAAAAGTAATTAAACAAACCCGCTCTCATATTCATTTTTCCCTGCGAACACTTGCTTTTCTGAAATAATTTTTTTTTAAATATTGTTTTGGTGGATTTCCGTGTTTACATTCTTACTAAACCTACGGTCCACTTTATTTTATATTAGTTCCTGTTGCTCAGAGATAATTGGTCTTGCTACAAACCTTCACTGAGGGTCACAAGAGTTTACACAAAAAATTGCACCCAACCAGCTTAACTGTTTTGACGTTTATTGAATAAAAAATAACAAATAAAAAACGGAATTATATAATTGATCACCGACACAAAATACAAATAAACATGCCTTTTAAAACACAAAGGAACTAATGACTCGCTTCAATCCCCTTATTCTCTAATTCTTATTATATCTTTTTCAACCTAACGTCGTCCATTTGTGATGGTTAAAATGATAATTTTACTAGATCACATAGTCAAGGTATGAAATATTACAGGTCTATAACAACAAATTCAAAAGATATACAGGGATTAGCAAATTTGAGTTTGTTCATTCCTGCGTTTTTGTTGTATGTTAAACAAGTACAGATTTAATCTAACCTTTTTTTTCTTCTGGTGCTCCAGTAACTCAGTTGAATTTAGTTGAGTATTGCACATCTTTAAACTGAAATAAATCTATGTTTGAAGGAGCAGGATACAGTGAAGTCTGGGTTAGAAGCAGAGCGACTAAACAAAGATAATCAGCATATTCGGTGACTATATATTTAGTTTTAAAAACCAGTCCTCTCTCAGGTTCTATTTGTAATTTCTTAAAATGAACTACCATCAAAGATGTGTCCCCCCCCCCCCCTTGCAAAACCTTAAGTTGTGTCTCTGCAGGAGAGAACAAGCTAGTGAATAATGTCAAATCTTACCTAGCAAATAATGACTGCAGCAAGGTTCATTATTTCATCCATGTTAAAATAAAAGTGACTCCGGAAGAAATCGGTTCACGCGGTATTAGAAAACTATAAACCGAGTATACATTCCTCGTTTGATGTTTTATAAAATTTCCAAGAAATCTTCTGGAGGAGAAGATAGCGCTGGTTAAGGGTCGGGATGAGAAGTTCTCCGAACTCGAGAGAGAAATTGCTGATCTACTTGGCAAAAATAATATTCTTCTGAATGAGAAAGAACGTGTGAGGGAACAGGCTCAGGTGACTTGAAACTTAAATAATTTTAACTTTTCAAAGAATATTTTCTTAATTATTAATAATAACATATGATTTTCTTTCAAATAGGAAGTTTTGAAAGAATTCCAAGAGCTAAAAAATGAGTTGAAAGCTGCAAAGGATGAACTCCAAGATGAGAAGGTATTTATTCAGATTGAAAATAACAAAAAATTTCTAAAATTTAAGAGTTCTGTTACTGCATTTGGAAGTTCTTTCTTTCCCATTTTTGAGCACACCAATGAGTTTTTTTTTCAAAATTGCATTTTTTCTAGGTAAATAACGGAACCTTGGAGTCTACACTTAAACTCCAGAAGAAAGAATACGAGGCCAAGGTGAGTGAAAAGATCTTATTTAAAGTATTCAATGAATTATTTATCTAAATTATCATTTCAGCTGGGCAAAATACTTCATCAGCTTGAGGGAGAGAAAAGAAGGAATAAGCTTGATTTCTCCCATCTTGATGATAAAATCAGATCAGAGTACGCTAAAAGGTAAAATCGATAATTGTTTTAAGATTTTTCTTAAATTATATAGATATTTGTAAATAATCTGAAGTTTCTGAAATCAAAAGGAACATGAATTTTTGAAATGGAAATTTTCTTTTAATCCAGTTTACTCTGAATTGTTCTTATTGGATCTAACCATCAGGGGTTTTCCGAAACCGTTCACCATTTTTACTATTGGGTATTTAGTTATCAATTCAAATATTTATGACCCTTTCGTACTTCTAAGAATATTACTGGTCTATCTAGAAACGAAGTGGTTATACACCTAATAATTAATAACTCCTTCTTTCTATGTCCTAAATATAGGCTGAGAGCTGAGTTGAGAAAGCTGAGAAAGCAGTACAAAGATCAAACAGAGAAAGCTAAAAGAGAATTCATGAATGTGCATTCCGCAAAGGTTTGTACTTGGACTGTCGACGTAATGTTAAGTTACCCTCTAATTAAAAATTTGCGTGTCAAATTTACAACGGGTACCCTTTAAGCTATAATTAAATTATTCCCAACTAACTGTTATAGACCAACACCAAAAATGAAAATATTAATTACGAGATATAAAATTAAGGATATGTCCATCATTTTTGCATCTGACAAAGACAGCGCCTTGAAATCGGTCATGTGTTTATTTAAGTGAAGTTTCACTTATGCCGACAGACACTTTATATCAATAATCTCACTCCTAATCTAACTTAAAATTTTGAATTTAGATATCTGAACTTCAAGAGGAGTTAAGCAGGGAGAGAACTGAAAACTACACTGCTAGAAGTGAACTTGAAGAAACCAAATCCAGGGTTCAAGGATACAAGGTTGGAAAATGGACATTATTCTTATTCTGAAATATCTTTAATTGTAATTATAACAAGAAATCCTCCCACTCAAAATGTATACAATTCATTTCAAATGTGTGTACAGTTTCACAAGCTGATCCATTCAGTCGACTTTAAACTGTCGTTCCCAGCAATAACGGGAGACAACCAAGGAAGTCTAATATTGACTTACCAGACACAGGGATAGGACGTCCTCAAGACCCATAATTACTCCTTCAGAGGTAGTCATATTTAGACCGATAAGATGAGGTTCAGGACGCTGCTAACGAACCGGGGTATGAGGTTACTAGTGACATTTGTCTCTGCATGGGTCCCTTGTGTGTGTCCATATTTTTGTCCGAGTGTTGCCACATGTGTTTCTCCGGAAGCTGTTTTAAAGATGTTCTCCCCCCCCCCCCCCTCCCTCCACTTGTCTTATATTCATTTACAGTTCTAGGAGCATGTATGGTTCTAGGAGCAGATAATTACTTGAGGTGTATAGTTCTAGGAGCAGTTAGTTACCTGAACTGCATAGTTTTATTGGAGCAGCTAGTTACCTGAGCTGTATAGTTCTATCGGAGCAGCTAGTTACCTGAGCTTTATAGTTCTAGGAGCATTTAGTTACCTAAGCCATATAGTTATAGGAGAAGCAAGTTACTTGAGCTGTATAGTTCTAGGAGTAGCTAGTTACCTGAGCTGTATACTTCTAGGAGAAGCTTTAAAAATATCTGTATTGATGAGCCAACAAAATTGATTTGTACATTTTGGTTTGGTTTGTTTTTCTTCTCTGTTCTTTTCTCTTGTTGTAACAAAGACGACATCTAAATATATTGCGGGTTTACAGGATCGATTCAAGAATAAATTAATTATTATATATCAACGCTAGCTGCAATTCATACACTGTTTGTAAATGAAAAGATTATCAGAATATATTCATTTTGTTCATTCTCAACATGAAACGAGACAAATGCATTTAAAAGGTGTACAGTGACAAAAACCAGTCACCACCCCCATGACCCCCTAAAATACCTCACTGTGACCCCCCCCCTCCCATTATCCCATTAAAAGATGGAGTTAAGACTAAACTATTTTTATTTGTCTACATAAACAACAACCACATTAAAGCAGTAGTTAATTGCATTAGATGTTATTATACAGCAAATAGTTAAATACTAACTTATTAAGTCAATTCATTTGTCGAATTGGTCTGTTTACATTGAACAATTGCTGTGTTTCATGATCATTTGTCTATTTAAGGTCTGGAGACTAAAAGTCATCAGAGTTTTCTGGTTATTTCTGTAATATAGATCACTAATTCACAATCTTTTCACCGTACAATTTGCAAAATTATAAAAACTTATTGCATTGGAATATCAGGAATACATAATTATCCAAAAGTGTATCATATATTCACGGGTTGGGAACTTTGTTTCAGTTGTAAAAAGAACAGGTAACAATTTACACCAGCCAATCGTTTTCTCTATTGACTCTAGACAAGTTGAAGAGATATCCGGAAATAAAACAAAATTAATGGTCATGTGGCCCCCTAGCCTGTCATAGCAGCGGCGCTCGGCCCTCAGCCTGTCCTAGCTGCAGCGCTCGACCCCCTAGCCTGATCTAACCAAAGGTTTCATTTTTGATGTGTTCTTTGTGTTTAAGGTGAGTCTGATTGTCATCATTATCATCACTCACATATCGGTAGCAAGCAGCAGCTAATCTTCGTTCTAATCCTTTAAAATTCAACTTTCAACTAGTATGTCTGCAATATTTGTAAACAAACCCCCATACATTTGTACAGAGTACAAATATACTTGCCGCAAACCTTTATTTCCAATGTACCATGTATTGCAGTAGCTAGTACCCTCTGGTATTGTGAAGCAATCTATACTCTTGTATATCTATGGGTTTAGGTTTAGATCGAATGATGACATACAGCACATCGAAAAATTGTGTTTTGCGGAGTCTTCAGGACGTCCGCGACCTCGTCCAAGACTCTCTCGTTCTTGCTGGGATTAGCTCTTTCCTTTGGTTTGACTTTACTAACCTAATTATAATTTTTGGAAGCCCTAGATATAATGATTTCAAAGCATTTAAGCATTTTTGAAAACTTTTCATAAACATTTATTTAAAAAAATTTCCAGGATAAGATTTTGGAACTGGAGAACTCGAACCATCATCTAGCCCAGAGAAGTGACAAGCTCAAGGAGGACTTGGAGAACATGGAATTCAATTACAAAACTCAGATCGGAGCAAAGAATAATGAAATTGATCATCTTCAGGTATCAGAATCTTTAAAATACTTCGATGTGGATATGTTCAATTTTAAATTTATTACCTATAAGATTGTTTTGTAAACAAAGTTTCATATCGAAGATATGTCAACTCAAAATGTTTTTATTAAAAACGTATTTACTAGATTCTTTATTTTTATCAAATTAGTACAGAATTTGAATTAAACCAGGCTTCTATATTAAGAACGCTGTGACAAAGTCTCGAAATGATTACGAGAATGTGCTTGAGGAGAAGCTAGCTCTAGATACAGAGATAGCTGTGTACAAAGGGTTGATTGAGGCTGAAGAGCGTAGGCTAGCCAGGTAATTTAGTTTCAAGAAAACCATGTTTTTTTCATTTTTATCTTTAAAATAACTATAGACACTTGCCACCAAAAATATTATCAAATACAATAGATGACACAGCACGTAAAATTAATTAAAACTAAGTACATTTTTATCTCTGATAAACTATTTAGAATATATAGTCCAATAAAAAAATCTTAATATAACGGGTAAAACTGTGTTCCGAAGAAAAGGTTCACTTACTTAAAACAGCTTTATTTATGTGATATTTCAATGTTTATTGTCAAACAGAATATTTGGTAATTTTGATAATTTTGATTAAAATGCTTTAGTTTGCAGTGAAATAATTGCTGTTTAATGTGTTCTTTCTTTTCCAAAATTGATATTCAATGTATTTTTGGTACAGCATAGAACACAGATAAAGCGGTGTTAATTGGAATTTTAAATGTTCACAATTACCTTGTATTCTATGACTTGTAGTCCTACCAAGACTAATTATTGTGGTCTGGACTAGTAGTCCTACCAAGCTAGGCTAATTATTGTATTATAGGGCTAGAAGTCCTACCAAGACTAATTATTGTGGTCTGGGCTTGTAGTCCTTCCAAGCTAGGCTAATTATTGTATTCTAGGGCTAGTAGTTTATACAATGACTAATTATTGTGGTCTGGGCTAGAAGTCCTACCAACCTAGGCTAATTCTTGTATTCTAGGGCTAGTAGTCCTACCAAGCTAGGCCATCTATTGTAATCTAGGGCTAGTATTCCTACCATGCTAGGCTAATTTTTGTATTCTAGGGCTAGTAGTCCTACCAAGCTAGGCTAATTATTGTATTCTAGGGCTAGTAGTCCTACCAAGCTAGGCTAATTATTGTATTCTAGGGCTAGTAGTCCTACCAAGCTAGGCTAATTATTGTATTCTAGGGCTAGTAGTCCTACCATGCTAGGCTAATTATTGTAATCTAGGGCTAGTAGTCCTACCAAGCTAGGCTAATTATTGTATTCTAGGGCTAGTAGTCCTACCATGCTAGGCTAATTATTGTAATCTAGGGCTAGTAGTCCTACCAAGCTAGGCTAATTATTGTATTCTAGGGCTAGTAGACCGGCTAAGACTACTGAAAGAAAGAGCAGTAGCAGCAGTGAAGAAGAATCAGGATTCTTTGATAAAATTAAAGCGAAGATCGAAGATGTATTAGATTAATTTCTATTCTCTTTTTAAAGGAAGCACTGCATGAAGATATTCAGTCTTACTTCAATTATTTTCCAGCTTCTAGTATATCTATTATATTTATTCCACATTCTTAACATTTAATTATCACGCATTTTGCACAATATTATTATAATTTTTATTTTAGTCCAAGCTACAACCTTGATTGTACAAGATACACATTACACATTTATTAAATAAATCTAAAATTTAAACAAAATCATTATTTTGTACTTATTTTTCCTTTGTCTAGCTTAATCCTTCTTCAGTTTGGCAGATCTGATCAGATTTCTAGAGTATATAAATATGAGCAATTTTTGGATACCAATTGAGTCAAAACAAGTGTAGGCTTAATAGTACTGCAGTTCAAGTGAGCCTCCATTTTTAGAGGAATATTTTCGATTCACAACAGTACCCTGTAAACCTTTGTTTAATCATCGCGACGGTAGAGAAATCCGTGTGTTTACCTCTAAAATGGTGTTCAAATTACCGGAAAACTGCAGTGTATGCACTTGCGTCCTTTGCAGTTTTCAAAAATTTAAATGAAAATTTCATTTTCTGTTAGTTCTAAAAAGTAATTGTTAAAATTTGTCAAATATAAAACAGCTTTTAAACAAAGTAATCAAAAATTACAAGTGTTTCTGTAAATAAATAAGGATAAGTCCGTTATTCTTAAACAGTCGAAGGTTTACTGTACTGTTGTGAATCGGAAACTCCCTCAGTAATTGGAAGGTTACTTGAAATTACACCTAAACTCTAAAGTCTCTTTAAGAATACAATTTCGACCTTCCAATCCGCAGAAATAAAGACAGACAGAATTTTATTAAAATACAAAAATCTCTAGTAGTAAAAAAGGGAAAGATTAAAGGTGATATTATCTTAAAGGGTAAGAAAATTTGTTTAGAAGCTCAGTAATTGTGTTAAACTGATTTTCGCACAATAGATAAAACTAAAATATGAGCGCGTGGATTTACTGTTAATTTGATATTTACCGAATCCATGAGAAGAATAGGGTTAGGATCGTTAGAGAAGCTGCAATCCACAACAATACAACATCAAGGCACAGATACTGAACTAGATTCAGATCTCCATCATTTATTCGCAGATGTTCAAAATTGCCATACTAAATACAGATATTTTTATTCACAGATGTTCTAAACTTCCACAATAAATACAGATATTTTAATTCGCAGATGTTCAAAACTTCTATACTAAATACAAATATTTTAATTCGCAGATGTTCAAAACTTCTATACTAAATACAAATATTTCTATTCGCAGATGTTCAAAACTTCCATACTAAATACATATATTTTATTTGCAGATGTTTAAAACTTCCATAGTAAATACAGATATTTTTATTTGCAGATGTTCAAAACTTCCATACTAAATACAAATATTTCTATTCGCAGATGTTCAAAACTTCCATACTAAATACAGATATGTCTATTCGCAGATGTTCAAAACTTCCATGGTAAATACAGATATTTTTATTTGCAGATGTTTAAAACTTCCATAGTAAATACAAATATTTCTATTCGCAGATGTTCCAAACTTCCATACTAAATACAGATATTTTTATTCGCAGATGTTCAAAACTTCCATACAAAATACAGATATTTTTATTCGCATATGTTCAAAACTTCCATACTAAATACAGATATTTCTATTCGCAGATGTTCAAAACTTCCATACTAAATACAGATATATAAGTGAACCGATGTTCAAAACTTCCATAGTAAATACAAATATTTTAATTCGCAGATGTTCAAAACTTCCATAGTAAATACAGTTATATAAGTGAACCGATGTTCAAAACTTCCATACTAAATACAGTTATATAAGTGAACCGATGTTCCAAACTTTTATAATATAGGAGTCACAGAAGTTCTTAGTAAGATTTTGACTCCACTGGAGACCGCCAGAGGGAATTCAATTTTACTGGAGGGGTTTAAAAAATCGCTTTTAACAATTTAAAACTTTACGCAGGGTGATTTACATTCCACTGGAGGGATTCAGATATATATTCAGAGGGTTTATAATTCCACTGGAGGGATTCAGATATATATCCAGAGGGTTTATAATTCCACTGGAGGGATTCAGATATCTATCCAGGGGATGTATAATTTCAATGGAGGGTTTATAATTCTACTGGAGGGATAAGATATTCTTCTATGAGGTATTCAATTCCACTGGAGGGATTCAGATATCCTTCCGTGGGGTTATAATTACATTGGAGCGATTCAGATATCCTTTCAAGGGGCTTAAAATTCCACTGGAGGGATTCAGATATCTTTCAAGGAGGTTTATAATTCCACTGGAGGGATACAGATATTTATTTAGGGGATTTATAATACCACGGATTCAGATATCATTCAAGGGGGTTCATAATACCACTGGAGGGATTCAGATATCCATCTCGGGGTTTTATAATTTGGACTGAGGGATTCAGATGTCCTGCCAGGGGGTTTATAATTCCACTGGAGGGATTCAGATATCTTTCAAGGGGTTTTATTAATCCTCAGGAGGGATTTAGATGACCTGGGGGTTTATAATTCTACTTGAGGGATTCAGATAACCATCCAGGGGGTTTATAATTCCACTTGAGGGATTTAAATATCCATCCAGGGGGTTTATAATTCCACTTGAGGTATGCAGATATCTTTCCTCCAGTGGAATTATAAATTTTATTCCTCAATAAAATTATAAGCCCCCTGAATGCATATCTGAATCCCTCCAGTGGAATTGTAATTCCCCTAGATAGATATCTGAATCCCTCCAGTGAAATTTTAAACTTCCTGGATGGATATCTGAATCCCTCCAGTGAAATTATAAACCATCATGAAGGATATTCCATCCAGTGGAATTTTAAAATCCCTGGAAGAATATTTTTATCCCTCCAGTGAAATTTTAAACCTCTGGATATATATCTGAATCCCTCCAATGAAAGGATAAACCCTCTGGAAGGATATCTGAATCCCTCCAGTCAAAATATGAACCCCCTGGATGGATATCTGAATCCCTCCATTGGAATTTTAAACCCCCTGTATAGTACGATGAATCCCTCCAGTGGAATTTAAATCCCCAAGAAGGATTTATAAATCATTCCAGTGGAATTATAAACCTCCTGGATAGTTATCTGAATCCCTCTAGTGGATTTTTAAACCGTCAGGAAGGATATCTAAATCACTCCAGTGGGATTATAAACCCCACAAATATTTAGCTGATTCCCTCCAGTGGATTGTCACCCTGAGTAAAGTTTCAAAATGTAATAAGTGACTTTTCAAACCCCTCCAGTGAAAATGAAATCCCTCCGGTGGTCTCCAGTGG
This sequence comes from Eurytemora carolleeae, assembly GCF_000591075.1. NCBI lineage: Eukaryota > Metazoa > Arthropoda > Copepoda > Calanoida > Temoridae > Eurytemora > Eurytemora carolleeae. The sequence continues at coordinate 30,605 of NW_019397644.1, read as the reverse complement.
AATTGAAATCTCTTCGTTGAGTCAATATATAGATGAACAGATGTACAAAACGTCCATACTATAGATATAAATGTATGCAGGGTTACCCACAAAAGAGGAGACTTCAGAGACGACTGTATGGAATGTATTCTGTTTGTTTTCGTATATTTATGGTTCCCTGCAACTGTAAACTTGTTTTGTTCTTTCTCAAATCATTAAATAAGCCATTAAACGACTGTTACACGACGAAATCATCACGTTCTGAACTCCCTCTTCATACAAAAGATGTGAAACCCCTGAAGTCGAGAGGGGAACAAGTCCGAAGCGACGAAACTAGTTTTGATTTGTAACCTTTACCTTATATATTTATACTGTGTCCGCCAATTATCGTCAGTTACACTTAATATTTTGATACAAAAGTATATTGTTGTGATCTGCTTATTGCACATTAAGATATTAATTAATTAAGCATAACTATGTTCTTTTATGAGCTTTTATCCTTGTATTGGTTCGAATTAAGTTTAAATTTATCCATCGGGCAGTCTTTTATTGATTGAACCCGTAGCTGGAACTATTCAGAGCACCGTTATCTCGAGAGAGTAAGCCTAAAAGAAGTAATGTTTTTTCCTGTACTGATCTCAGACATAGTCCTGGTTCCAATCAAAACCTCATAGGAGATTATGACATGGTTGATACTTAAGGAGGCCAGATTCGGTCGCGAAACAATTACTATATTCAAGGCATTAGACTTAATCCAACCTTGATATCATCAAACTTAAAGATTTGCAGGTCGTCTTATTAATCTCATCCTTTGTGGATAAACAATTGTTCAAAAATTCCATATTAGATACAAAATATATAGATTAGCAGATGTTAAAAACTTCCATATTAGATAAAAAATATATAGATTAGCAGATGTTAAAAACTTACATACTAAATACAAATATATAAATGAACAGATGTTCAAAACTTCCATACTAAATACAAATATATTGGGAGAATATTTTTTCAAGGAAAGGTCCCATAAAACAGTCCCTTTTAAGGCAAACCTTGATAAGGAGTTCGATCCAGTAAATTGCTTCATCAAACGAGGAAAATCGTTCATCTTTCCACATTGCTCTGTGTTGTTCTACTTTAGCTTTGTAACTAAAAAAAGAAATATAGCTTTAGTTATAGTTGCCATTTACGTCTTGTAAGAAGCTTAAAACCCTTGTTCAACAGAGTTAATTTACGTTATTCAATAAGAACAACGTAATTCCAAGGTCCAAATGCGATTGCTCAGAAGTATTTTTGACCAAATGACCCGAAAACTGAATTTTTCCTTCAATTTCTATTAATTTTTAGCAGCATCGTGTATTGTAAATAAATACTAACCGAACTTCCATGTGTTGAGAGATAAAATAAACAACAAGAAGGATGGCGGTAAACAGCCTTTTTTAATTTGAAATATTTCTGAGGAAGTTTGGGGTTGACACGCGGAAATACAGTGCATTAACTTAGCAATGATTTTGTTAATAAATTCAACTTTGTGAAGTGGGATGTTAATGTTTATCCAATCCCTGGGGAAATGGAAAATTTCGTTCGACATACTACCAGTGGTGAACACGTTCGACATACTACCAGTGGTGAACACGTTCGACATACTACCAGTGGTGAACACGTTTGACATACTACCAGTGGTGAACACGTTCGACATACTACCAGTGGTAAACACGTTCGACATACTACCAGTGGTGAACACGTTATTTTATCAAGTAAAATCAGCAGGAAAAAAATATTTTACCTCGAATTATTCATGATTTCATTTATACTCCTAAGAACCTCTTCTTTCACAATACTATGTCTATTCAACATCAAACCTAAAAATATTGAAAACATATTTTGATGTATTATTTTTTGCTTAATTATTCTAAATTATTACCAAACCCCTTGTCTTTTATTTTTTCTGCATTTTCAGGTTGATCAGCAAACACGGGCATCGCCAGTATTGGAACTCTAAAAAAGTTAAAGACTTTATTTTTATCTCGATTTACCGTAATCCCTTCTAAAACTGACCATAATCCCTTCAGCTTAAAGTTTTCCCTTCTAGAACTATAACACAATCCCTTATTAAGGCGAAGGTTTACCCTTACAGCACTATAACACAATCCCCTTTTAAGATGAAGGTTTATCCTTCTAGTTCTAGAACACAGCCCCTTATTACCCTTCCAGTACTAGAACACAGCCCCTTATTAAGGTGAAGGTTTACCCTTCAAGAACTTTAACACAATCCCTAACTAAGGCGAAGGTTTACCCTTCTAATACTAGAACACTGCCCCTTATTAAGGTGATGGTTTACCCTTCGAGTACTAGAACACAATCCTTTTTTAGGTAAAGATTTACCCTTCCAGTACTAGAACACAATCACTCATGAAGGTGAAGGTTTGCCCTTCCAGTTATAGAACACAATCCCATATTAAGGTGAAGGTTTACCCTTCCAGTACTAGAACACAATCCCTTATTAAGGTGAAGGTTTACCCTTACAGAACTAGAACACAATCCCTTATTAAGGTGAAGGTTTACCCTTACAGAACTAGAACACAATCCCTTATTAAGGTAAAGGTTTACCCTTCCAGAACTAGAAGACAATCCCATATTAAGGTGAAGGTTTACCCTTCCAGAACTAGAAGACAATCCCATATTAGGGTGAAGGTGTACCCTTCCAGCACTAGAACACAACCCCTTATTAAGGTGAAGGTTTGCCCTTCCAGAACTAAAACACAATCCCTTATTAAGGCGAAGGTTTATCCTTACAGAACTAGAACACAATCCCTTATTAAGGTGAAGGTTTACCCTTACAGAACTAGAACACAATCCCTTATTAAGGCGAAGGTTTACCCTTACAGCACTATAACACAATCCCTTATTAAGGCGAAGGTTTACCCTTACAGCACTATAACACAATCCCTTATTAAGGTGAAAATTTACCCTTCGAGAACTAGAAGACAATCCCTTATGAAGATAAAGGTTTACCCTTCCAGTACTAGAACACAACCCCTTATAATGGAGAAAATATTACCCGTAATATATTGCCTCCAAAACACTGTTGTGTCCACAGTGGGTAATAAACAGGACAGTTTGGTTCTGTGCTAAAAATTTTAACTTTTATAAAATTTTCTATCAAAGATTTTAAAAATTTCGTTTGTTATGAGCATAAGTATTATTTAACAAAAAATTCAGTTAAACAGAATTTTACATATAATGGATCTTAGGATTTTCTCGTTTTTGATATTTCATGAATTTTTGTAAAACATTTCATGCAATGATCTACTCATTAAGATTGTTTCTATGTTTATTTAAAAAACGCTCATTTTGTAATCTCTGTATTTTTACAACCTGATGTCTTAAACCGTTGATATTTCAATTTCTGTGAGATCTAATGTTTATAAGTTTGAAATATTACAAGTTCACACAATCTTGTTGGAAAGATATAGGGATTGTAAAATTACAGATTGAGGTAAGTGTAAGTTTCTTTCTATCCATACTGCTACCTAACAGATCTTGCTGCGGAAACCAATCCACAACCATGACATTTTCAGGAATAGTTTCTAATAACGTTCTGTCAAACCTGACAAAGATCGAGTAGCATGATTTATTATTAATATTTATTATTTTGTGTCCAAGAAAATGATTAATTGCCTCAAACTTCAATTTTCTAATATATCGCAACCTGGTGGTATGGAAGTTTGACAATTTAAATGCATATATAGCTATTCAATCAAGGAAAATGTATAGCTTGAAAAATCAAAGGTTTATGACATCAGGTTGCAAAGATATAAGGATTTGAAAATATAAAGTTTGATGAGAATAATCAGCTTCTTTACCTCATGATTACACGTTGCTTGATTCTGGAAAAAGCAAAAATAAATGCCTCAATTACATATTTAGGAATATCTCTCGGCGTAAATCCTAAAACATTAGATTTGTAATGTAATCAATTTATTATTTAATTAAAGAAGACATTTACATCCGCATATGATATGTGTGTATATATAAAGCTGAAAGTATACATGTATATCCTAAACTAAAAGTATACCTGTATAATGTATATACTAAACTTTAAGTATACCTGTATAATGTATATACTTAACTTAAAGTATACCTGTATATCATAAACTAAAAGTATACCTGTATATCCTAAACTAAAAAGTATTACTCCATTCTCAGATCCCGCAACAAATTCTTTAAATCTAAAATAGTGAGAACTATTAAAGAATATATATAAAGCATTATTTACCTGGCGAGGGGTAGAACTAGAATAACAATTCTAACTTTTATCTCAAAATGTCATGTCTTTCCCCAGATCAAGCTCAGACAGCTTTACATCCCATTCCCATGTGTTACCACTTATATTATGTAGAATAGGCAGCCCCAGGACAATAGCACGGTCAACTGGGGAAATAAAGTGACCAGCCGGACAATAAACTCATACCAAATTAAAACCCACATTATTGCCTGGCTCGATCCGGATATGAAAAGAAAGTGTATTTAGAAAAAATCTGAAACCTTTTAAGTTAAGATGAGGAAGGAAAATAATTTAATAGCTGAGAGTGAAAGGTGAACCATTTTTTACTTACTTTATCGGCAATTCTTTTGATTCTTTAATATGCATCCCACCAACATACTTAGTGTTAGGAGCAATCAGCCGTGGGTAGTCAACAAAGAAATTGTTGTGCACTGTCCGTTTGATTCATATTTGATATTTTCAAAAACTTTTTTATGTTGGTCTTCTTTGCAATCAAACTAACGTTGTTATCAAAAAACCTTTTCAATAAACCTCAAAAATTGTTTTACATAATTTGGGGCAACAAGCACAAAAGCAAAGACATTAAATCTGGAAAGCACTTTTCTTAAATCGTAAGGATTAAAACAAATTATCGATTGAATGACATTTTTTGTTTCTTCTTGACCTTTCTTTCAAGATTAAATGAGAAAAATTGACTCAATCATACAACTGTTCATTATTATTTGTTATATAACCAACTGATTACTCGCCCCAAACTCAAACTTTAAATTCTATAAATCTTCATAACAGCTGATGTTGTAGACTTTCGATATTTCAAACTTCATTCTGTGTGATCATAAAAGTTCAAGTTTGGAATATGAAACTTAAACTTGAGAGGAATTGAGTCATTGCCACAAATTCAAATGTTCTAATCCCTATTTATTTGATCTAACAGAACTCATTAGCAGTATGTATGTATATATAATGAGCTAGATCTATATCATGAATATTGAAATTCTTAGAGCTATATCTATATCATGAATAAATATTGAGTTTCCAAGAGCTAGATCTATATCATGAATATTCCTTGTTCTTGATCTATATCATGAATATTGAGTTTCCTAGAACTATATCTATATCATGAATATTGAGTTTCCTAGAAATATATCTATATCATGAATATTGAGTTTCCTAGAACTATATCTATATCATGAATATTGAGTTTCCTAGTTCTAGATCTATATCATGAATATTGAGTTTCCTAGAGCTAGTATATCTATATCATGAATATTGAGTTTCCTAGTTCTAGATCTATATCATGAATATTGAGTTTCCTAAAGCTAGATCTATATCATGAATATTGAGTTTCCTAGTTCTAGATCTATATTATGAATATTGAGTTTCCTAGTTCTAGATCTATATTATGAATATTGAGTTTCCTAGAGCTAGATCTATGTCATGAATAATAAGTTTCAGATTTCTAGATCTATATCATGAATATTGAGTTTCCAACTATATCTATATCTATAACTATATCTATATCATGACAATTGAGTTTCCTAGTTCTAGATCTATATCATGAATATTGAGTTTCTTAGAGCTAGATCTATATTATGAAAATTTAATTTTCTTAGTTCTAGATCTATATCATGAATATTGAGTTTCCTAGAGCTGGATCTATATCATGAAAATTAAGTTTCTTAGAGCTAGATCTATATCATGAATATTGAGTTTCCTAGAGCTAGATCTATATCCTGAATATTGAGTTTCCTAGAGCTAGATCTATATCATGAATATTGAGTTTCCTAGAGCTAGATCTATATCCTGAATATTGAGTTTCCTAGGGCTGGATCTATATCCTGAATATTGAGTTTCCTAGAGCTAGATTTATATCACGAATATTGAGTTTCCTAGTTCTAGATCTATATCATGAATATTGAGTTTCCTAGAGCTAGGATCTATATCCTGAATATTGAGTTTCCTAGAGCTAGATTTATATCACGAATATTGAGTTTCCTAGTTCTAGATCTATATCATGAATATTGAGTTTCCTAGAGCTAGATTTATATCACGAATATTGAGTTTCCTAAAGATAGATCAATATCATGAATCAGATGAGCAGAATCTACCAGGTCAGGGTAGTTTTTCTAAGCAAATCAAATACAGATAAAAGTTATTCAAATACAAAACAATATTAAAAGTTAATAATAGATCGAAATTCTGAATGATTTAAATGTAACTCCTTGTTCTGAAGAACTTAAAATAAATAAATGGTTAAAAATTCTTGTATTCAAGCAAACAAGTTTTATTTTCTTATCAGTCTTAAAGTCTTATCAGTTTTTTTGGCATAAATCTAATAATATTTGTTAAGTTAAAGTGACAACGTTCACAAAACAAAATTATTTAAATATTCATATTTTATTTTACCCACTGTGTTTTGAAATATATTTGATGTCAAACGAAAAGAATATAAAAAATAGTGGACGAAATTTTAAGTGACCCTTCCTTTATTGAGTGGCATGCCATATTCACAGTACTAAGGCGAGACGCAGATCAAACGTCACAAACGTTTATTCAAATATATAAATATGTAAAAAACTTGTAATGAGACTGGATATACATTCAATAAATATATATCCGACTTCTAACTACGGTAGAGATCATATAAAGGTCATCTTCTGCCCGCCACAGTATACCCTTAAAACCATGTATTTGAGGTCGGATATCGTCGTTTATCCAATTGGAAAAGTGTTTAATTCTAAATATGTTTTTCTTTCTCTTATGTTGCATAAATCCTCAATTCACTTTTCCAGAGAACCGCATACGAAAATGATTTACTTTAAGTTAGAAAATGCCACTCTAAAAATAAAGTGTCACATTAAATTGCGTCGACAGCTTCCCTTTGAACATCATTTTTTGTTTTCTTACTTTTATATAAACATCTGCAGTAGATGCTTGCCAGTACTGTAGAACAGCATGTCCAAAATAATAAAGAAGATTTCTAAACAAAAAATATTTGAAAACTTTTAAATGGAAGAAAATTATTAGAAACCATTAATTGAACTAAACTTATCAGATTTCAAAATATCAAGTAGCTGTTTTGAAATCCTTGTCAAAATCCTTAGAAAAGGTGTAAAGTCTAGAATCGATTCAGAATAATGTTCACAACCCCTTTAAAAAGAATAAACCTACTTGTTTCTCTGCCAGAAGTTCATATTTCTACCTAGACCAGACATAAAGCTTGGAACAAGAGAGGCAGGGTTCCAGCTACTTGTGTACCGCACCTACAAACAGATTTTATGAAGTAATTAATATACAGTTTAATGAATTGATATTAAAACTTAAATAAAATAGCAATTTTTATAAAAAGTAAAATTATGTTTTCCTCTAGCTGTAATTCATTAATGTGGAAGCTCACATGTTTGCCACGCATACAAACAGTCAAAACATAAAATTCTATCCATGACCAACTTTTGAAAATAATAAAAATACTATACCTCTCCTCCCTGGTATCCGAATCCCCAAAAACTTGCAACTGGAAGCCCCAAAACACGGGCAAAAGCTAAACCACATTCATTTGCTGAAAAAAATGCATATTATTTTGGTATAAAAAAATTTCTCAGATTTTGATTTTTTTATGTAAGAGCATTTGAACATTTTGAAGTTTAACAACAAAATAAACAAGAAAAAATATGTAAATATAGATAATTAATGCTTACCAATTAAATCCACGATAGCCACATCAAATCTCGTTGCATTTAAAGTTTCCAACAGCCTCTTATCCTGTAACAAAAACGTGTCTAGATTGTATCCAGAATGAATTCCCAAGGAGCGGCTGTCAGTAGTGTTGGACGTCCAATCCATTTGACCCGTTTTTTTTTAAATATTTAAGGTTTTAAGGCTTTTAAGAAAATCCACAAAATCTGCAAAGTTTACCTTATGCATCTTATGGAGTCTGGCAGAATATATGATTAGACCTTATGTCTAATTACATGATATATGGTGGGGTTTGAAATGTTTACTGAAAACTTATTACGGAATATATGGAAGCGTTATTAAATTGTGGAGCTGATTTCTGTTGAAGGATGCTGCTGTAGGGAAGCTGCTAGAAGCTGGTATATACATGAATCCTATAGATCCTGGAGCTTTCTGGTTCAGGACTGTTGAAGGCTGCTGCTGTAAGGGAGCAGCTAGGAGCCTCTTAAAATAGAATCCAGGATTTGGATAGCTGTCTAATGTAGGCTCCTATGTGTTGCCTTGGTCCGAAAATGATGTTTCTATTTGGAATACAAACTTATAAATGCATTCTAACAATTTTATCATAACAGCACAAATACTATTTCTAAATAGGTTCTTTTTGCATTCGTTTGTGATGTTTACAAAAAAGGAAATTTAGCTTACGTTAACACCCGGCAGAGTTGCTATATATATATATATATATATATGGATGATTGAGTAATATTTTATTATTCTTTGTTAAAAAAACGTACTTTGAACTCCCTTACAATATACGCCTGAACGAGGCAAAAAAATCGTTCAGAACATCTTAGGATCAGGCATTAATCTCAATCTCATGCGGATTAATAATTCCTCTCCAATATCCCGAGGTGGTGATACCCTGCGAGATAATTAATATGAAGAAATCAAGCATCTATCCTCAAATTTAAAAATGCTCACATTGTATTATGAGATCAAGAGTTCAAGATTAATGATATACTCTACACATGAGTTACGATCTCGTTGTTTATTGCTTTTTGCAATCTGCACTGTTTTTTGAAATCACTCCGAGAGAAAACATTGCATTGAGGCAAAGTATTCATTGCTCAATGCTCAGTGTAGTCTTTCAATATTTTTCCTAAATTAAGAAAATATTTTGAAATATATAAGCTTCGTGTAGATAAATTCATATTATATTTCAAAACAGATCAAATTGGATGAGCAATCTAAGTCAATTATAGGTTCATTACGTGAATCGACATTTAAATGTCGTGTCATTTTTTTACATCTTTTGAGAAAGGGCACAAATTATTTTATAGATACAAAAATAAGTAATGATTTTTGTCTTCAAATGGAGTACCGTGGGTGTGATTAACATGATTTTGCGGACACCTTAAATCCTTTACCTTACCTCAAGCATCATTTTACAGTGAACATGTGTCACACAATACAGATCATATGGTATTGAATACGGCGTATCTGCAGAATTCCAGATTACAGGTCCCTTAAACAAGAATACAGATCATATGGTATTCAATACGGCGTATCTGCAGAATTCCAGATTACATCTCCCTTAACTATATTCCAACTGATGTGTGGTTTACCCAAAAAAGACTTGGGGGGGGGGGTTCACAGTGCCCCCCCTCTATGTCCTTATTGTGATACAAATCTTTAACATATGATACATGTATGGAAAGCCATTGTGCTTCACTTCAATAATCTGCCAAAAAAATTGCAAATTTACTAAATTTGTATTATTTATGGCAAAATCAAGTTTTTTAGCGAAAAATGTGCAAAACAAAAAGTGCGCAAACTATGATAAATTATACATTTTCGAAAAGCTCTTGCCCAGTATGCAAAAATGTTTGCAAAATTTTATAACCTAAATGTGTATTCAAGTAATACAAAAATTGTGCAAATTCCCATTTAAGGCGTCTGTGCAAAAATCTACGCAAAATATCTTTAAGTTGGAGGAAGGGATGGAAGGTAGAGGGCGGAGAAGGAGGTGAAGGATTGGAAGGTGTAGTTACGGGGGGAAAAAGGAAGGTAGGGATGGAAGGTGGAGTCAGGGGGCCGTAGGAAAGGAAAGGATAGAAGGTGGAGTGGGGGAAAATGAAAAAGGGATGTAAGGTGAAGGGGGGGGGGGGAAGCCCCCCTGGAAAAGCATAAATAACTATGTTATATAGAAGAATATTTTCACATTTTTTTTATTAAAAACCGATTTTTTCTTTGATCTTTAGGTCTTTACAATATGAAATTAAACTTATTGACTTAAACTTTAAAAAAAATATCTGAAGATATGAAAATCCTATCCCCACACTTGAAAAAAAAACAAAAATAAAGCATCGAAATCTGGATAGAGTTCAATATAAAAACAAAGGGAACATTTTGTGTAAAAATTTGACCACTAAAACTTTGAACGCGTTCTTTGAATTTATAGAATAAATATGTGAATAAATCCATTTCGATTTATAAAAAATTGCCCTTATCGTTTTTGAAAAAAGTGCCAAAAATGTAAGTATTACAAAAACTTTATTTAGATACTAATTTAATTAAACAGATTTGTTAGATTAACAAAGGAGGGAGGGGTGGCTGCTCCGAAACCCTGTGAGCAATTTCAAAACCCTGAGAGCGGCCACCCCTTCCTGAATGAAGTGTACTTACCATATTTTTACCGATATCAAATTCTCCGTCTTCATTTATATATCTATAAATAAAATCAAGGTTCAATTTTCTATTCTATATTCCATGTCAAAGGAATTCAGTCTAATACCTATATCTTTGCAACCCAATATCGTAAAATTAGATATTTTAAACTATGAATTCTATTAGATCAAATAATCTACGTTGTTTGAAATATCAAAGGAATTTACACCATCATGTTGCAAAGATATAGGGCCGTCTACGTCAAATAAACTAATATTTAAATCTTTGAATTTAATGATATCAAACCTTCGATATGTTAGCTGGTTGTTTAGATGGTTGCTTGCTAAATTGTTTGCTTTTTTAAGTTGGATGGACTTGGATGAGCTTGAATGAGCTAGGATGAGCTAGGATTAGCTAGGATGAGCTAAGATGAGTTAGGATTAGCTAGCTTTAGCTAGGATGAGCTAGGATGAGCTAGGATTAGCTAGGTTTAACTAATCTTTTTGATATGGAAGAATTTTTAGTGTGACATGTCAAATATCACAGGTTTACGACATCAGGTTATAAAAATATTAGGATGAGGCAAATTTTCTTAATTGAAACTATTATATATTCTGAGATTAAACCAAAGCATTCGTTTGTTTTATTACCAGCATTTTGAAAAACAGATATCTTAGATTCTTAAAAAAAAAATAAACAGTATCTGTTTAGGAGATTTTTTCAGCTTGTCTTTTTAGTAAAATATCGTAAACTCAAAAATAAAAGTTTTTGATATAACGTAAAATTTACCTTGAGCACGGATATTTTTTTCCATCTATTGGAACAGTTATAACATGAACCCTATAATTGAATTAATTTTTATTATCAATTTTTATGGGATTAATTTTCTAAAATTGGTTTATATAGATTAAAAAAATCGTAGAAACAATTACAGAACGATTAATTTAATTAATTTTCAACGGATTTAAATAAGTGGGAAGTATACCTGGTGTCTAGGTTATTCTGAGAGTTGGTCTGCAAGAAGCGCACCTTAATTAAAAACTTCATACATAAACTTTGGCGTAAGTGGTAAACATTAGAACTTGTTGTTGAGAATATGAGTCAACGTGATTTTACCTGGGTTACATTGTGTCCACGCCTCACTAACTCATCTCCAATAATTCTGAAGAAAAGTACTTTATTCATTATTTGTGTATTGTGCATGTTTTAGTGTACTTTTCAGAGTGTTAATATTTGCCCAAAGTTTATCTATTTTATAACAAAAAAAGAATTTGATTTGAAACAAATATTGTAATGGACCATTTTTGGACGCAGAAACCAATGCATTTATTCCTTATGAATTCTTTCAATGAAAATAAAATTAAGATGTTACATTTATTATGATACAAGAAAGAAGGTAATAGAGAATAAGAACGATTCAAGCTAATAAATACAAGCTTATCAATTTAAAATACATATTTCTTTTATTTAAATAAAATATATTTTACCTTAGAACCAACTCATGACTACCAGCATACAGGGGGTGGAGAACGAGAATATTGGATCCTTTAGCATACCTTAATTATAGATAATGCAACCCTGCACTATAATTTAATTATAGATAATGCAACCCTGCAGTATACCTTAATTATAGATAATGCAACCCTGCATTATAATTTAATTATAGATAATTTAACCATGCAGTATACCTTAATTATAAATAATGCAACCCTGCACCTTACAATAAGTAATGCAAACCTGCAGTTTATCTTGATTATAGATAATTCAACCCTGCAATATACCTTAACTATAGATAATGAAACCCTGCAATATCCTGTAATTATAGATAATTCAACCCTGCAGTATACCTTAATTATAGATAATTCAACCCTGCAGTATACCTTAACTATAGATAATTCAACCCTGCAGTATACCTTAATTATAAATAATTCAACCATGCATTATAATTTAATTATAGATAATTCAACTCTGCAGTATACTTTGATTATAGATAGATAACACCACAGTAAACTTGTTACCAATCTATGAAAATTCTACCTGGTCTAATCCCGAATTTTCATGGATTTAGAACTTACGTTCAACCAACTTTCACAACCAAAAACCCAATTAATTTTCCAAAGCCATAATTATAAAGCTTCAAATTTTCAATTTTTCTCTGCTCTGAGGAGATGATTTGACGGATTTATTACCAAGGAGTGCAAGTCAGAAATCCATCAAAATATCAAATCTATTTGTGTTTCACTTTTCCTTCAATAAATCTAAACACCGAAAAGCTTAAACTTACGACGAGATTTAGATCAAATCATGGACATCAGAGATAAAGTTTTATCAGATCGTTTGAAATATTTTTCTAGAGACTACATTAACTGTTAAAACGTAAAAAATTTATGTTTTTTAATATTTCTTCTGTAAAAGTGCTATTTTGTAGATAAATTATGGGTGCAATTCATTTTATCAATTCGTTTTAAAATGAGAAGAAAATGAAAATATGTTTCGATTTTTTTTTATGATTTTAGGGTTTGTGAACAAGAAGAATATGCATTTGGTGAACTGTCCCGTTTAACAGTCTATATGTTTATATGTATACTGTACACTTCTTGTTCTAGCTGCTTAAAAGTCGGTTTGATACTTTAAATGTACTTCTATTATAGATTTTAGAGCATAATAAAACATTTGTACCTACATTTTATAACTTAAAGAAGAAAAGAAGAAGACAATTATTAAACTGTTTTCTGAGCTGGGAACTTTAGAATGGATAAACTTTAATCCTGACTTCTTAATCCGAATATCCACTGTGGAAACTTTTCATTTTAGTCCTAATCCACTCTTTTTCTATCTCCTTGGATATCCGTAAATTGTTTTCTCCAATGAGAATATTTCTGTTCTCTCATTGGTTGTCTGCTTTTCTCTGATTGGCTGCTACAGTTTTTCTGATGATTACAGTTTTTCATACACTTTTAAGATAATCTGGCAAGATTATGTTAATCTTGAGATTATCAAAAAGAGAGGATCAAGCATTAATCCCGATATCCAACATTCTAAAGTTTTCAGCTCAGGTTATACAAAGGAAATTAAATTATTTTTATTAGCATTAATTTAGATTTCAAAATTTATCGAGGGAAGTAATTGTAAATATCTTTTGTTTCTTTTAAAAATAAAGATTTGGTAAAATGTATAGATTTTCCTACCTGAAGAAAATGCTCAAGAACACGGTCAAATATAATTTCATTTCAGTGAGTTCTGTTGATTTTGAAAATTTATAGAATTTAAATATTTATTAACAAGTTTTTTTTGAAATGCTTAATTTTCTTTGATTAATTATAAAAAGCCATCTTTTCTTGATGGCAACAATTAGCAATTGACAATTTAAATTTTAACTATTTGACGATTAGTAGATGAGTTGTAAAGTTATATCTAAAAATAAGTCTACAATACCAGGTCACAAATTTATAAGGTTTGTAGAAAATTAGAAAATTAATTCAAAGAGCTAGTTGCTCTATCATTTAAAAAAAGATTTTTCCGAAAAAATAAATATTTGAGTAAATTTGAAAAATCCACGTTGATAAATGAGTAACCGTGCTCTACTGAACTATTTGAAATTAATCGAGTCATGGTAGCTTACCTTCATATCAGGGAGCCAACATAATTATAGAACATGTGGAATTAATAAAAAAGTATGAACAAGTAAAAAGTATAATTTGTAAGATAGATACCAAAATGTTCAATTTTAATTATTATTATTTTAAATTAAAACTCTTTCGTACTAAACTAAATTTCTAAGTTTATAAAAATATCCCAATAATTTTAAAAAGAAGTTTTCCCTTCTTTGAAACCCCTAAATTGTATAATTTTGAGATGAAATTTTTAACCATATTATGAAAAATGACAAAATAATTTATTGATCCAAATAAAATAAATTTTAAGCAAAAAGTCATCATTGTGCGTTTAACATATGCAATCAACTTTGGTTAGCAGTGTCATGCTGAGTAAAAGACCGATTATAATACCTTTAACAGAATTCGTAAAGGAGTGCAGATTGATAACAAATATCGATGAAGTTAATAACAAAATAAATAGTCAAATGAAATTGAATTTTTGCCACAAAATTTTTTTTATTCCTATATCTTTGCAAATCAGAGTTTGTGGCAAAGACTCTTTTTATAGTTTATATTTTTCAGGTTTTCAGAGTTCCCCAAACGCGACAACTTATCTTTTTACTTGTGTATTAGCTATATGTATGTATAATATATATATGTATATTCTAAAAGACTTGCCCAATTGTTTACCAATTTTGGGTTAAACAATTTCTTGTAACTGTACCTGGTAGCACCCTCACCCCAATTTACCAATTTTTTACCAATTTTAACCTTCAAATTGGCCATATTTAAAACAAGAAATCAACAAGGAATACACAATTAACGATACACAAGTGTACACTCCTAGACTGTACAAAGCACAAACGCCAAGATTCTTATGTACTGTATATACCTACAGTACTAGTACACGCCTTCGGTTCGTTATCACTTACACACACTCTTTTGGTACAGACACACACACATGACGTTTCCGCCCTCTGATTTAAAAGTTTCAAATCGTCATCAAAGTTTTATATTAAGGTTTTTTGTAAATAAATTGCATAAGAGGGTCTTAGTAGATTAAACAAAAACAAAACAATAAGAAACCTAGCCTACATAGATAAAAAATTATCTATAGTTAAATAGGTCAAATAAGAAAGTCCATAGATTTAATCTATTTAAAGAAACACTAGATAAATAAATTGATAGGTTTCAATAAAATATATTAACAATTTACCTGAAATAGACAATCAGATATTAAAAAAAAATCAAAAAAAAATAATCCATTTGAGAGAAAGTAAAAATATCAAAGAAAGGTAATATTTCTGTGAGTCATCTCTCTTCATGTTTCATTTAGCAGGAAATTACACGTTAAAGATCAGGGGTATGTAAGTAAATGTAAACAGGGGGTTTAGAGATAATATGTACTCACGATACACAAGCAGGTAGAAATTTTGAGGTCTTGGAATATGGTGTTAGCGGAACCATTTATGTTTTACGCATGGCATTTTATCTTTTGGGAATGCGAAATAACGCAAAATTTGTACTGTGGTATTAACAATATATAAGTTAAAATTGTACTTAATGAAACAAGTTAATCAATGCAAATAAAACAATGGTAGGAAAGTGACTAGACAGAACTAGTTATAATCTGCACTTAAAGTTTTTTTTCTTCTGATAAAATTATATTTACTGTTTATTTTTATGTTTATAAAAAATATTCAATCTTTTTAATGTTTATTAGAGACAACAACTAATTCTTCATGCATAAAAAATACCTTGGCAGTGGCACCTACCTAACAATTAAATTTTATTGGTTAACCAGACTCCTTGAAGTATGCAGTTTGTAAGACGCGCACTGTATGTCAAATGTCCATGTTATGCAGATTTCCCACTGGAGAACGAAATATAGAAATTAAACAATGTGCTATAGGAGGGAGGGAACCCCCTGACGCCATGAGCCTCCGGTATGCAGACACAAGCCTCCCATATTTGCTGGGCAGACTGAGCCTCCACTATGCATACCAAGCCTCCGCTATGCAGACCGTGCCTCCGCTATCCAGTAAACGAGCCTCCACCATACAGCACAGCTTTTTTCAAATCTTGGTTTTCATGTGTAATGAAAATTATTATCAATTTTTTTGACGTAGTGGCATAAGAATTTTTCTTAAGATTAGAGTTATCTATTGACAGTCATGATTAGAAACGTATATGGACTCATAAAGTGGTTTATAAGATTTATACTAAAGAAGGAAAGGAAAATATTTGGAGAAAATTGAGTTTGTTTTGTTGTAATCTTTGATTTAAACATTAGATTATTTTGAAAAATGTTAAGATTTAAATAAATGATACCAATTTTTTAGATTTAATTTGAATTACATATGGAAGGTATCCAGGAGGCAGAAACGTCATGTGTGTGTGTGTCTGTACCAAAAGAGTGTGTGTAAAGTTTACCGAACCGAAGATGTGTACTGTAGTTATATACATTACATACAAATCTCTGTATTTGTACAGTCTAAAAGAGTACATTTGTTTATTGTTAATTGTTTAATTAAAAATAAGTTTAATATACATGTAGTATATTATTTATATATAATTTGAATATAGAATATAATTTGATTAAAGTTTACAGTAAACTAGTCGTTATTCGAGCTTAATAATAATTGACAACATTGTTCTGCAATTTCCTTGACTGTAGTCATGTTGTGTGTCTGTACCAAAAGAGTGTGTGCAATTTATTTTATAACACGTATAAAATACATAATAAATCATTTTATACAGCTAGATCCGCAAATTGCTTGTTTAGTTTATTTCCTATTTTTCCTTCTTTACATATTAATAATCCAGTCTTCTCTTTTCTGTTTGGTTGTATTCATTCAATACCTCTCTTCAGCTTTCCCAGCTTTCTTCTATATAGCTCCATTGAATCAGCTGGAGTATTCTTAACAACATTTAACATATGGATTTGGTTGACAAAATGTTGCCTTTTCAGAATCATTTGATTATATACGATTTGTGACTTAAAAGATTTTAGATTTATAAATTTAAAAAGGCTGGGTTGAATTCAAAAGTTGTAAAATTTAGAAACCGTTTTTATAATAAATGGATCTTTTTTTCATAATGGAATGACACACGTGTAATATATCACTTTTGTCTATTACTTTAAGAAAAATGAGAATATTTTTTTCAGAAAAAAAGCGAAAAAACTACCAAAAAATTCGGGATAAAAAAGGTAAAAGTTTTTTATCTTTTAAAATCAATTTCATTAAGGTGTTGCAAATACTCTCTTTAAATTACTGAGCATTTTTCTGGACTATTTAAAAGTAATAAAAGTATATAAATGCTACACAAACAAAATTCATACAATACGATTTGTACGCTTACACCAAAACGTTGCGTTGAAAACAGTCTTCTGTCAAAATACTATACAGTACGCACCAAAATACTATACAGTACGCACCAAAATACTATACAGTACGCACCAAAATAATATACAGTACGCACCAAAATAATATACATTACGCACCAAAATAATATACAGTACGCACCAAAATACTATACATTACGCACCAAAATAATATACAGTACGCACCAAAATACTATACAGTACGCGCCAAAATACTATACAGTACGCACCAAAATACTATACAGTACGCACCAAAATACTATACAGTACGCACCAAAATACTATACAGTACACACCAAAATACTATACATTACGCACTAAATACTATACAGTACGCACCAAAATACTATACAGTACGCACCAAAATAATATACAGTACGCACCAAAATTCTATACAGTACGCACCAAAATAATATACAGTACGCACCAAAAACCATGGTTGATGGTGTAACAATTAGTTCTTCATAACTCCGGCGAATAATTAAATATGTCTGGATTTTATTTAGATGTAAGAAAACAATGCAGAGATGGAATTTAAAGAATTTGAGCCGCGGTTTAAATCCGCCAAAACCCGGTTTAAATTTAGCGCCAGGTTATAAATCTTGAAACATTTGATACAATTTTAAGTGGAACCAACCATATTTTAGCCGCGGCTTAAATTTAAACCGCCGCTCAAATTCTTTAAATTCGGCCACTGTAAATATTAGGGTCTAGTTTTTATGATTATAAGTATAAAGTGTTTACGAGAAAAATGTGATATGTGTATAAATAAACATTTTACATGTTAATACAACTGTTCCAGCGACCTGTAAACTCAGCATTGCACACAATTGCACAGCTGTTATTTTTTCAAACACTTGAGTTGGATTCTTTCAAACTTGTCTTGTATTGAAATGGCATGTGGATTGTGTGGTAGAGGAGGTGAGCGTCCTAAATGATTTCCAACAGTACCCCTTACCTTTACCTGTTAACGAAAAAAGAAATACTTGTCTTTTTCCATAGATTAGAAATTGACATCGCGTAGATATGAGTTTTCTATAAAACGATCTACGGATTGTACAAGTACATGTTGTTATCTTTTTTCAGTGAACAAATAATTCGTATAATAAAATCCATTTTTAACAGTGCAAATATTGGACTATATAAAATAAAACAAAATAACAAAGAATCAGAGTGATTTGACGTTAATCTATATATAAATTTGGCTTGTCTGGGTGTCTGTTTGTCTGTTTGTTTGTTTGTTTGTTTGTATCCAATAAACGTCAAAACGGCTGAACCGATCGGGCCCAAATTTTTTGTGGGACATCTAGGGACTCCAGGGAAGGTTTATGAATCACCAAAATTTCAAATATTTGTCTCCATCAAAATTCGATCGTCATTAAATTTTTTAAAATTTTGAAAATCCGCGAAATTTTTTGTGAAAATCCGCGAATTATTTTTGTTTTGTTTTACGATGAACACAAAGAGAACATGTTCAAAATTAATTTAGGAGATGGGCGCGAAGCGCCCTCTAAGGCTAGAAAGAAGGGCGCGAAGCTCCTTGAATTTCTAGTTTTCTTATACTTACGATACATGCATTTAACAATATTTAAGCATTACATTCATATTGCAATATTTTCATTTTGGCCTAGATTTTGGACCAATTTTTAGGTGGGTAATTTTAGACTTATCAATTTTTGTAATAAAGAAACAAGAACATAAACTTTAGTGCATAGTGATCATTGAAGCTAGTGATAACTGGATCATATAAAGAATCTAAAAAGTTAATTACATTCACTATACAGAAGAAAAAACTTTATAAAATTTTATTAAATTTATGAATATTTTCAAGGTTTTCAGTGTTATACTATACAATGGATTCTTCTAGAATTAGTCATTCACATGCATAAGTTAATTGTAAAATACATCATTGGCTTTCTTTTTATGATTTTATTCTATTGATATTCGTAGTTAAAACGAGGGCAAGTGTCATGTATCAGTTTATGCTTTATAGTATCAGAATATAGAAGAAAAGTGAACAATTGAAATATGTTAAACTAACGTAAAAAAGAGGACTGAATGATTTTTTTAATTCCTCTGCTTCAAGCAACAATTTTTAAACAGTCCAAAAATGATTTTTTCGGTTAAAATTGTAATTGCATTTTTGATTTGGCTCAAATAAGCAACATTTTTAAAGGGTACATCATTTTTACCATTAATGAATAATATATGTACGTAATTAGATTTATGTTGTCTTATTTATAAGACGGAAAACAGAATTGTTTTCTAAGGGTTATGATTGTTAAAACTTTAAAAAATCGTTATTGTTTTCTAAACTATGTTGATTTAGATGCTCAAAATGAACAATATCATCTAAACATGACCTGTTTATTTTCTGGTTTTACTAAGGAACTAGATAATTTCAAAACTATCTTTACAACTTACGATTGAACAACTTGATGACTAAGTAAAAGTATTTTACATGCGTATATGTATATTTTACATGCGTATATGTGATGAATCTTTGTAAACTTAAGTTTGTTTTGTTTGCATTTCAGCTTTTGCCAAAATTCTATTTTATGGGTTGAAAATCCAACAATTGATTGCAATCTTGATTCAGATTATTAAATTTTGGTTTGCTAAATACATATTTATTGCAGTGGAATAATCCTTAAATCTTTAAAGCTCTGTAAATTTAAGAATTATCAACTCTGCAGGGATGTTTCCCATCTTCAAATAGGATCAGGAAAAGATTTATATTCATTAATGAAAAATGCATTCATACATATATTGCACACGCAAATACCTCTGTTGACTTATAGAGTGTTTGACATATAGCATATGACCATAGTTGTGGCGTTGCATATACATATATTTTAGATTCAAAATAGAATTCAATTGATAATTTTTATCAAAAGATCTTTTTAAGAAGCATTCGTCAAGAAAGTAAAGCTGCTCCTGATAAAACTGAAACGGTTAAAGATAAACCTGTGTTTTGTATTTATGATTCCGATGAGTCTGATACCGAAAGGAAAATTTCAGATATGAATCAATTCACCTGTACAAACATTTTTACTGAGTGTACTATACTTTTGAATTTTGAAATTAAAATAGACGTTTTTGGGGGTATCGCAAAATCCGAATGCTTTCTCGTAAAGACTTGTTTATGATACTTTCCAGATTTCTATTTGTATATTTCTATACTTTCACTTACGTTAAAACTCCGGGATGATCTACAATGCATGGTATAAAAATGCATAAACTATTGAGACTGCGCTACAGTGAAGTATTTCAAGCTTTTCTTCTTTATTTGAACTTGCGAACCCACTTACGATTTTATGAATATTTCATTGCTCCAAAACGTTTAATTTAAGATTTCGTTTTCAAGGAGTATTTGACTATAAATTCCAAACCGATTTCTACGACAGAATTTGCTTGTTTTAGACAACGACCCATATCATATAAGCTGGAATTTTACCAGACCCTCCCCTAACATATTATCTGCAATATATCCCTCCTCCTCCACCTCTTTTTCCTCCTCCACAGACTCAGTTAATTACACCACCTTGAGATCAACGAACCAGTCGCTTAAAGGAAGGTTTTCATGGTTCACTAATTTTTAAATCATTCCAATCCGTTTTGGCTATTAATTGTTATAATTCATATTTTATAAATCAGAGCTGTACACTTTTATTTAAATCAAAAGAAAAGAACTTTTATTTCCTCAATTTTTTCAATAATCAATTAAAAGTGAACTTTAAAATGGCGGTTGTTTAGGCCGGAGCAGAAAAAGTATTCAACCTAGAATACCATTGTCCAATTCAACAGGGAGAGATCTTGAAAATCCAACAATACAAATTTTAAATAAACATCTTGATTCTTCAGATACATATTAAAACTATGGGATTGAACATATATTTGCTTTTTTAGGTCGATATTTTTTTTGAACATACAGGGTTACCCACAAAGAATGAGACCTGAAACTCTTCAAATATAACCCCCTTAAGGTTATATTGGTGTTTTTGTCTAAAATGTAGTCTTTTAATAGTAATTTAAATGAGTTTGTATAGAGAGAAAAAAGTTTACAATGAATGTAAAAGAAAATACTGAATTCATTTTGTTACAGTTGTCGCTGATTCTTACTTTTTGTGGGTAACCTATATATATATATATATCAAAACTCAAAAGCTTACACAAGCGCAGTGCATGTGGAAAACTCACAATTTCCCCATCACACTGGCTAATGTATTTAAGAAGTATTCCATGTCGTCTTTGATCAGGGAGATTTCTTTCCAGCTTCTGTACAGACTCTTTTTATTCAAGTTCTGAACAGTTTGC
Source organism: Eurytemora carolleeae (assembly GCF_000591075.1). NCBI lineage: Eukaryota > Metazoa > Arthropoda > Copepoda > Calanoida > Temoridae > Eurytemora > Eurytemora carolleeae. The sequence continues at coordinate 8,701 of NW_019397644.1, read as the reverse complement.
TACAGAAACCAACCAAATTATATTTACTTGATCTTGATAACATAGTAGACACCTCTACAGACTCTACTCTAGAGATAACTCATGTACCGTATGTGCGACAAAGCTGTTATCCAAGCTTGCATAGATCTACGTTCATTTCATCAAGTAGAGGAATTGAAGCCCATGGTATAGAATTCCCTGTTTATTAGAAGGACTGTAGACGTAATTTCATGTGATCCCCTATATAAGAGATCTATGTCAGATGCACAACGGTACCCTCGCCACAGAATCAATGGAACAAATTGTGATAATCAACCATTTTTTAAGCTAAAATAACGACATCATCTTCCGCATTTTTGATAAGATAACAAAGGAAAGGTTACCCTCGTGAATTGTTCATATCCTCTTTTTAAATAAAAGGACACTTGAAATTACGTGAAACCTCTAAACAAGAATAGTCCAGAAATAAAAACAAAATTAAATGTAAAAGAGTTCAATCTGGTACAATCTCTGCATTTAGATATTTTTAAGAACAAATTCTGTTTGCTGTAAAAATCTGAAAATAAGCCTATAACTACAAATATAATAAGTATTTTCTATTAGTAAAGACTAAATTCTAAAACCATTAAAGGCAATTTTTAGATGTAAAAAAACCCATTTATTATACTTGTCGTATCAATTTCAAGATCCCATACTCAGAACTGAAAGGGACTGAAAGCGTAATACTAATTTCAAGTAATCCTCCATGCAAAGACGGCAATGCCCCGATTTCCAAAGGTTTCGAACCTTTATCTGATCAACAATGTGGAAGAAACCGTTGTTTTTTCTGACTCGAAAAGTTTTTATTTCTTCGAGTTCACCAATGCTTCTTATCAGCAAGAAATGTGAAAGTTACTGTCGAAGTCACTGATGCAGAGAAGCCGCAAAAAAAACATTTTAATGAAACAAAAACCTTGATTTCAAATTCATACTTGATCAGACAAATCTTTTCATGGTACCGTTGTAAATCGGGCATTGAAATCTTTGCATGGAGGGTCACTTGAAAATATATATATATATCAGAGGCGTTAGGGCTCAGCCCCCTCCCCCTGGATCAGTGAAATCTATGGTTTCCAGGGGGCAGGCCCCAACGGGAGCCTAGCCCCCCTTGAAAGAAAAATAATTTGCCCCTCCCCCTTAGACCTAGTCCTGTGTAAGCCCCTGATATATAGAAACATATGCCGACATTGTTGTTCTAGGTCGAGATATGGGGGCCGGAGAAAGCAAAACAAGTTTTCGTCAAGCGGTTAACCTACTGGATGAAAATAAAGATCTGTGGGAGCAGTTGGACTGGGAGAAAATAACCTCTATTCAGGTCAGACAAAAATAGTTTGTTATAGAAGAATATCTGATTGACCATAATGTAATAGATGTAAAGTGGCACCGGGCAGACTTTTAAGCAGAAAGATCAATCTGTACAGTACACATACATGCTATGCATACGACAAAACGGGTTGGTACACCAAAAGTATTAGCCCCTTCTATTGAGATTATAATAGAGTTTGGAATTTTCCTTGGCAGGGTAGGAAGGCTGGACTTGTTTACCAATTGTTGTTCATTTACCTTAACCGCTTCATGAGCAGTCACAATACGTCATTATAAATGTTTGTAAATCCCATCTCATTACCGTCCCACCTTACGTCTGCTACCATAGGGCATAGGCGACAGGCGTATTCAGGGGGGGGGGGGGTGAAGCCCCTTCTGGACAAATTCCTGAATACGCCCCAGTCACCTACACCTTGAATTTGACATTCATTTAAGGAAAGCTGAATTAGAATATCGTTGACCTTTATTAAAATATCGTTGACCTTTTCATTAAGATTTATTCAATTTTTATCTAGGATGTTTTCGCATTTTTGCCGGGAGCTGAAATCAGAAGAATTCGAGAAGAAAACCCTTCAAAACTTGCACAACTTTGCTGCAAGGTTATACAATTATATTTAACGAATTCAGCAGCACTTGATAATCCTAAATATGTAGACATGGTTTCATATGATCATATGATCAATTACTTACTTACTTTCTTGTCCTATCGATAAAATATATTTACACGTTTTTCTATTTAAGATATTTAATATTTCTGTCAAGAATAATATAAAAATACTTTTCTCCAACAAAAACATGCCTTTTTGACCATTTGTGACCAGTATATTCATTCAATCTCCATTTGCGTAGCAAAAACATCCATAGTTTCGGCTATTTTGATTTTTGTACGAAATATTTATATTTGCTTCACAGTGTACATATAATTTAGTACTTCTATGTAAGTATAAATATATTATCCAACACAAAATGAGCTTACTAAGAGATCTGGGGCCCGACATTAATAATTTCAAGAAGAAAAGAAACTTTGGTGTTGTGCTTGAAAATTTTAAAGTATAAATGTAAAAAAATTACGTTCAAGATATCAATACTTTAATGAAACCAGGAAGCGAATATGGCGAGATTAAACTAGTTCTGAGTTATGACTAGATGAACTAATTTTCTAATCCAATCTCGGCCTAACTAAAAAATTATAATTCCAACCTCTGTTATTTTAAGCTGGTTGAGAAACTGACTGTTGCTGTTGAAACTAGTTGTAGAACTAAAGCCGATAATACTACTGTTATAAATAGGTAAACCAAACCAAAATCAGCATTTATGCATATCAGCACTAACAAATCTTTCTTTAAGTTGCCGAATTCTTACTCGGTTGATCCCTTATATCTTTGAGTGCCCGGAGTGGAACTCTTTTTTCTGGAGTTCAGATGGTGGGGAAAATTCAAAAGGTAAACGAATTATTTTAGTACAACAATCGGAACACGCATTGACTTGTAGTGTGAACTTACAATTTCACATTATTTTTTTTTCATATTTAGAGAATGAAAATCATCCTCTGGCATACAAATTGATTATGGCGCTCTCAGATTTGCTGTTTTGTCCAGATTTCACTGTCTCTGGCAGCAATTCTATGGTAAGCTATATTTCTTACAGTGAAATCGTCATAAAAATGAAAATTATCACATTAAACATAACATTTTTAAACTTCTAGGAAATATTGTTAGAAAATGAAACATATGTGATAAAAATTGAAGTAAGTTCAAAAAGTTTCTGATCAGCGTCAGAGTACACAAAATGGAACAGAACAACATATTTTTAGTTGTTTAAGTGGCGCAATGCGGTGAATAATCCTAGTTTTGTTTGGGAAATCGCTTAAGCGACTTAAGCAACTGAATGCAGTGAACCCGATATCCAGACAGACTTGGAGCATCTAAATGATATATTTGAATCCAGAGTTCCTGAATCAGAGCAGTTGGATCGGGGATTCAAATCAGAGGAGCTGCTCGTAGGAATCCAGACTAAGAGCAGCTAGACGACAGTCTCGCTACAAGGGAAGCTTTATTTATCAAAAATAATGTAATGATATCCGATATGTGGGGTTATGTTAGGTTGAGATAAATTCTAGGTTGAGCGCTGTGGCTAGGAAAGGCTAGGAGGCCGAGCTTTGCAACCTTATTTATAACAAAATAATATAATTATTTCCGATATGTAGGGTTAGGTTAGATTAAGACAATTTCTGGGCCAAGTGCTGAGGCTAGGACATGCTAGGAGGGCCGAGCGCTGGGGCCTTATTTATGATATCCAAAATTTGGAATTAGGTTAGGTTAAGCCAATTTCAGGTCCCAGCGCTGCGGTCATATTTATTATACTAAAAAGTACACTGGTACGCAAAAAAAGCGAAAAACGTAGACGACATTTGTTAAAAAATACAGTGGTCTGCAGAGATAAGTGGAAAAAGAGGACGACAATTGTTAAAAACGAAAAAAATTGGAAAACAACGTTTTTTTAACAAAACATTAGTCCACTGAAATTAAATATACAAACAATGATTGGGAAACGTAAGTTTCAATTATACAAATTGTTAGTTACCAAATTGTCCGTTTCCAAATTGTTGGTGACCAAATTGTTGGTTACCAAATTGTCAGTTTCCAAATTGTTGGTTACCAAATTGTTGGTTACCAAATTGTTGGTTACCAAATTGTTGGTTACTAAATTGTCGGGTTACCAAATTGTTAAGTTACCAAATTGTTAGTTACCAAATTATCAGTTACGAAATTTTTAGTTACTAAAATATTAATTACCAAATTATAAGTTACCAAATTATTGGTTACCAAAATGTTAGTTACCAAATTATAAGTTACCAAAATGTTAGTTACAAAATTGTTAGTTTCCAAAATGTTAGTTACCAAAATGTTAGTTACCAAAAGTCCGCACATCGCTTTGAGAACTGTATATCGGAAGTATCTCAGGGCTAGACAGAGGACTTATATACTTGAAAGATTAATTGAGGATTACTCGGGGATTGTATTTAGGCCTTATACAGGCCCATCAAGTGCCATAGAGGAGTAGAACATGCTCAGGCCCAACCTGGATAGACAGAGGACCAGTATACTCTCCTTAGTTGAACGATGGTTCTCTCAAGCATCAAACATGAACCAACTTAACAGATGTATTTAATAAATAAATTATTAAACTGATCAATCTCAATTCATTTATACTCTAAGAGATATATATATATATATGGAGGTTATTAAAGGTTATTAAAACAAGAGTACGGGGATCTAGAAAGGGCGTTCGAGAGCATTTGTGTAGGTAGGGGGCGCTCAAAAAATAAATTTTGTGCCCCCCCCTCAGCAACATTGTGCCCCCCCCCTTAAAAATCCCATGTTTAATAAAAATATTGATACTTTTTTAACTAAGTAAACTATTCGATCATATACACTATACTTCCATATTACAAGTGTTAAAATGAATTATTTATGTAATTTTCTTAAGAGTGGGCGGGGGCACAATGTTGTCAGGGGGGGGGGGCACAAAATCAGGCAAAGTATAGATGGAAATGTTTCTAAAAAATGATCTATATTTTCATAGGATTGATACATATTGTATTATAAATTATGATATTAAATATATATTTACACTGAAGGCAGTATTGATTAAAGCTTTTTTTAATGACACTTTTTAAGTTAAGGGCAAAAGTGAGATTTTAAAGTTTTTTTTTCTATACGATGTAATTGTACTTAAATGGAATACATGCGTAATTTCAAGTGACCCTCCATTTATAGAGTGGCATGCCCGATGTACCATTGAAACCTTCATTTCTCCGTAGTTTCTGAAGCAAGAAATGCGCTAGTCACTTTTGTAGAGAAACCACAAATAAAAATAATCAGTTTTCAAAATGAGAAACATGGATTTTTAATGCAAAACTTGATCAGACAAAGCTTTGAAGGGTATTGTTGCGAATCAGAATATATTTTAATTCTTTTCTTAATCTTTCAGTTTGGGTGAGTGCAATGCAATGCAATGTAGAATGTAGATTGCCTGAGGAAGGGAAATGCAAGCAGATGTAATATTAAAAGAGCCCCCCTCCCCCAATGAGTGCCCTCCCCCGTACGCCTCTGGATCTATATATAGAGTGAAATATTTGCATAAACCCTCAACCATGGGTGCAATTATTTGACCTCGAAAATCCCTAGGATTTACATCTGGCTTGTATTTGATTTAAGACCATAATTATTTCAATATAATCTTGTTGTAGTCTAGAGATGAGGTAGATTTAATCTTGTTGTAGTCTAGAGATGATATAGGTATAATCTTGTGGTAGTCTAGAGATGAGGTAGATATAATCTTGTTGTAGTCTAGAGATGAGGTAGATGATCTGGATAGTTTGGATAGCTGTGAATATATCTGGGAGAAAGGAGTTGGATTCGCACAATCACAACAACAGATTCCACAACATCATCATAACAGGTTAAACAATACGCTATTCATTATTAACATAGTTGTTACGTATGTTATAATTTATGGCTATATGTCAGGAATATTACGCTTTTCGATGGTTTTTGGTCAACAGACAACCCATTTTTAGTTCTACAGGGTTGTCCCAATAAACATGGGAATTCAGTGACGAATTCGATATCGTCTTTTCAAATAATTCTTTCATTTAGTATAGTGATACCTACTGAGAAAGCTGTAATCTGTAAGAGTTTCGTCTCCTATGTTCACATTTTGTTTGTTTATGTTTTGACTGCATACGGTTGTACTTAATAAAACAAGAAAATTGAAGTATACAAACAGAGTAAACTTGTTCATCTTGCGGAGACAGTATAGACACATCTTTGCAGTCTTTTACCCTTTTCATAAAATAAACTTTAGCAGACATAATAATATTACGGCTTTTGAAATTAGCTATTAGTATTGCAATGCTAATTCATAACAAAGACGATATTGAATTCGTCACTGAATTCCCATGTTTTTTGGGACACCCTGTAGTTCTAGTTCTATTTCAAGATAGGCGGGGGTGTTTTAAAAAAAATCATAAGTGACGAGGAATGCAAGTGAAAATCTCCCTAAAAATATTTTAATTTTTTTTTCTAATTTCCCAAATTAGTATTCATTTCATTATTTGTTTTCTTTTTATAAGTCGGTGATTGCATTTCTTTCGTCCCAAGTTTTGCTTGGCTACAAAAATATTCTAAAACGTAAAATAAGCATTGTTGATATTTTCTGAAAGTAAAATTTTATTTTTAAACAACAAAAGAGGGATTTGTTGTAATAACTCAATGCTTCTGAAGTCTTAAAGATATTTGAATGGGATATATGTTTACAGGATTAAATAAAAAACTTTAGTATAATCATCGGTTTAGGTATAATATTCAAATCCCTTTTTTTAAAGAAATTTTAATACGCACTCTTTACATATTTAGCACCCTTAAACGGAGTGTAAGTGTAATTCCACTTTACCTTACTTGCAAAGCTGGCAATGCCCGATTTACAACGATACCCTTATACCTTAATCGGATCAAAAATGTGGAAAATACAGTCGTTTTTCTTGCTCATAAATTGTGTTTATTTTTTATAATTTCTCCATTGCTACTTATAAGCAAAATCGCAAGTCACTTTTGCATAGAATCCACAAATGAAAATAAACAGTTTGAAGAAACAAAAACATGGATATCTGATTCATGATTTATCAGACAAGGTTTCCAAGAGTACCGTTGTAAATCGGGCACTGCCAACTTAGGATGGAGTGTCATTTGAAATTACGCTTACAGTTCATTTAACGATTAAAATAACCTCTTGTTAATAAATTAGATCTGAACTGTTATTCTTCCTGAATTCAGATGAGATTTTAAAAGCTTAAACCCGACTAAAACCCAAACTCGGGCTTAGATAGAACCCAAGTCAGGATTGGTTCTGATTCGACCTATGAGAGACTGTTTTGCAAGCTTTCCCTCTGTAGCAGACATAATGCCGTCAGATCAGCTTTGAAAAGGAGATGTAAATTTCGAAAGTTCAAACTTTATGTAGATACATAATTTTCATAGTATGTTTATTTTATATAATTAATAAAATTTTACACCACAAATAATTCTCGAGATTTTAAATGCACAAATATAAAAGATTTTACGAAATTCACAAACATCAGCTGCTGAAGACTCAAGCCTTAATAAAGAGAGTAAAACCCAAGAGGGTTGGTTCTTACTAAACTCAAGGCCATCCAAAACCCGAGTCATGACTTAAGCTTTACTTGGGTCTAAGCAGACGAAAAGACCGGGTTTTAGTTGGGTTTAAGCTTTTAAAATCTCATCTCTGTTAACCTGATATTATGTTACTAATGATGAATAAATCAGATCTGAACTGCTGTGCCTACTGTTAACCTGCTTCTCCCAAACGATGTACCTTACTCCACATGGGGACATCAATATGTCAGGGGATAGATGGGTCACACTTTTCACAAGTCCGCAAAACAGGTCAACAACTGTAAATTTTTTATATGACTAAAGGGACTGGAGGCGTAATTCCTGATTTACAACAGTACCTTTGACTGATCATCGAGGGCAGAGGGCATGTATTTATCTCTAAAACGATGTTCAAATTGACGTAACACTAGAGTGTACGCTAGCGTACAGTGTGAACGGAACACAGTTAGAGTTTCATAGATTTCTCGAGAATCCAGATTATTCTATGTCTAATGTAAATATTTATATTTCAATTTTTTTCCAATTACTCTTTTCATACTGCATGAGTATTGAAACCAGCCCGAAAGTATGAAAGAGTTAGCATAGTAAAGCCCAAGGTGTTACAACACTTTATGTTTAACCCGCTCTTGAAAATTGATGCATAATTTTTATAGATGTCTGAACCTATGTTTAGTGCTAATCTTTGATATTTCAAATTTTGACTACTTGTAGCCGAATTCATTTAATTGAAATATCAAAGGTCTTTGCCGTTAGGTATTTTGAGTTTTAGACAAGAAATCAATTCCTTTTTGATTATTTCAATTTTAAGCTAAAAAAGCACAATCATATAAATAGTTTATACAGTTTACATCTCTTTGAGAATTTGTTCTGCAAAATTGCTGAAAACAGAATAAAACAAAAGCGGAATAGCACAATTTTGCACGAAATCAAATTGGAATGATTGCGTAAACTGTTTTTTCGCACAAAAATGTAGCTCAACTAAGACAAATATGTGCATTTCCTTTCGCAGAAGCTTTGTAAATGGAAACCCTATATACTTGTATTGGTTTAGTACACTCATTGCCTTTTTTCTGCCCGGTCAAAATTGCCCGTCTCGGACCAGGTCAATTTTGACCTACTGGTCGAAATGTCGATTTTTATGCACACATTGTACAGTATAC